>NW_027526428.1:0-87623 GCF_048455015.1 Haemaphysalis longicornis | reverse complement strand
CACTGAAAGACGGCTCTAGAAAAAGAGGGAGGCCAATTACTCGATGGAGGGGTTGATTGATTGATTGAATAAACTTTATTCAAGACAGCAAGCGCGATGTTAGGGCGCCCGCCCGGTGAGAGGCGTCCTCAGTCCAGGATGCCTTGGAGGTGACCTGCTCGCGTTGCCCCCTCTACCAGCATGCGCTGGTAGAGGGGTCGGAGCTGGCCAGCAACTCCACCCACTGCTGTGTGGTGATGTTGGGGAGTGGCGGTTGGGTAGGGGTGTTGGGACATTCTACGGTAATGTGGTAGAGAGTTCCCATGTTTGGACAAAAGTGACACGTGGCTAGGTATTGGGTAGGGAACATGGCGTGGTACAGTGTATTGTGGGGGAAGGTGTTTGTCTGCAGCTTGCGTAGTGTAACTGCGTCGGTCCTGGAGAGAGTATGGTGAGGAGGTGGGTATTTCTGTCGTTGTAGCCTATAGTGGGCGAGGATATCGGTGTATGTGACGAGAGGCGTGGACAGGGTTGGGGGCGGGGCGAAGGGGAGGGAGTTATTAGGGCAGTCGGCAACGGCCCGGAGTACATGTTCGCGGGCCGCGGCATGAGCCGCTTCATTGCCTTCTAATCCCATGTGACCTGGAGTCCATACGATATGTGCGAGGGGTAGATGGAGATTCTGACGTAAAATTCGCAGGGCTTGATGAGAGATGCGGCCGGTGAGGTAGTTGCGGCAGGCTGATTGGGAGTCTGTTAGGATCGTGATATAATCTTCCGTGGTTTGTAACGCGAGGGCAATGGCGACTTCTTCCGCTGTGGTGGGCTGTGAGGTGCGAATCGTAACGGCAGTGAGTTCTTGACCCTGGTAATTGGTGACGCTGGAAACAAAAGCTTGGGGATTGTATGCCGTAGCATCTACGTACCGAGTGGTAGTTTGTTGGGCGTATGCAGTCGAATGGTGGTGAGCTCTGGCTTGACGGCGGGCGGTGTGGTACTCTGGATGCATATTGCGTGGTATGGGGGCGATGCGCAATTGCTGGCGGATTGAGAGAGGGATTCGTTCCTTTTGGTCATGGCGAGCTTGAGCTGAGTAGCCGAGTGCGGTGAGTAGGTTCCGGCCAGTGGGTGTAAGGGTGAGCCGACGTAGTTGTGTGGCTTTGTGGGCTTCGATAAGTTCTTGCCATGTATTGTGGAGGCCCAGTTGGAATAATTTCTTGGTTGCTGTAGTAGAAGGAAGGCCGAGTGCTGTCTTGTAAGTTTGGCGGATTAGAATGTCGAGCTTCTTGATTTCTGCAGTTTTGAGGAGTAGGTATGGTGTGCCGTACGTGATGCGACTTGTTAGTAGTGCTTGGACGAGTCTCGTGGTGTCATGTTCTTTAAGGCCGTGTCGTCTTCGTGCTACTTGATGTAGGAGGTCTGTTAGCTGGGTTACGGTGCGCTGTAATGGTACGATTGTTTGTGACCCGGAACCGTCTTGTGGGATATTGAGACCTAATATGCGAAGTTGAGAAGCATGGGAGATTGCTTGTCCGTTCAAGGTAACTATCGGTAGAGGAATTTTGTCCTTGACGCGATGAGAAGTCCGTTTTGTGAGAGTCAGAATCGATGATTTTTCGGGTGCACATGTCAGACATCTTTGTTGCATGTAGTCTTGAATGATGTGGACAGCTTGCTGTAAGGTGTCTTGTTGTTCTCCAATAGAGCCAGTGGAGGTCCAGAGTGTCAGATCATACGCATAGATGGCGTGTTTGAGGTGCGGAAGGGCTTGCAGCAGCGGAGGTAGGTCTTTCATTGCCAGGTTAAATAGAAGAGGGGAAATTACCGATCCTTGGGGCGTGCCTTGTGGTCGTTTAGGAAAAGGGGCAGTGCGTAGGTGGCTTAACACCACTGTGGCTGCACGATTTGTCAAGAATGCTTTAACGTAGTTGTATTTATGTTGTCTGCAGTTTGTCGAATTTAGTCCGGCGAGTATGGCTTCATGGGACACATTGTCAAATGCGCCTTTAATATCAAGTGCCAGGATTGTATAGCGATTGTGAGAAGTAAGGTGGTCGAGGAGGTCTTCTTTTAGGTATAAGAGTATGTCTTGCGTTGTGAGGTGGGGACGGAAGCCAAACATGGTGTCGGGGAAGTGGTGATCATCTTCTAGGTATCCAGAGATGCGGTTGTGAACGAGGTGTTCAAAGAGCTTTCCCAGGCAGGAGGTCAGGGAGATGGGACGGAGATTGTCCAACTTGAGGGGTTTGTTGGGCTTAGGTATAAGGGTAATGTCTGCATGTTTCCATTCTGGTGAGATAGTGCCTTGCGCCCATTGTTCATTGAGATAGTCCAGAAGGTGACCAAGGGCATGGTTCAGGTTTCTGAGGAGCTTATTTGGTATCTTGTCTTTGCCAGGTGTTGTATTGCGTGTAAGTTTGTGAAGGACGGCTTCGAGTTCGGATAGCGTGAATGGGGGCGTCCAATTCTGGGTTAGGTTGTCCTGTGTACACGGGAAGGGGGGGGGGGGGGGTGAAGGGAGTCATATTGGGAGCTTGCATAGCGTTGCATGAGGCCGTGAAGTATCGCTTGTTCCGAGCCCGGGTAATTATGGATGAGGCGACGAAGTTGATGAGTTGTAGCTGTTTTCGTTTCTCGTGTACCCATCAGCGTGCGGAGGATATGCCATGTTTTGCGGGTCCCAAGTGTACCTTGCAGCTTGTCACAGAACTGATTCCAGTTCAGCCTGCTTAGGTGTGCGGCGTACTCGGCTGCTTCCTTTGTTATGCGTTCGATGCGTTGTTTGAGCTTTCGATTAGTGCGGTGTTTTTTCCAGTGTTTAAGTAGTCCTGCGCGGGCATCCCACAGATGTTGCAAATGAGTATCTATTCGAGGGTAGTCAGGGGTAAGAGGGATTTCCGTGGTGTACTTGCCGAGTCTGGTAATTAGATCTTGGCTCCATTGTCCTATGTCTGTGATTGGTACATCTTGTTGATGATCGCGGAACTTCTTCCAATTGGTTAATCTGGCAGTGCCAAAACGGAGTTGTGCGCATTTCTGATTGGTGATCGTCAGCGCAAGGAGGTAGTGGTCACTGCCCAGAGTGTGTGTCGTACATTCCCGATGGGCGTCCTTGATATTCTTGGTAAGCGTGAGGTCAGGGGTGGTGTCTCGGGAAACGCTATTCCCTGTTCGAGTTGTCGTTTGAGGGTGGTTTTGAATCGTAAAATTAAATTGCTGGATGGCCTCTTGCAGTTTGGTGCATTTGATGGTATTTCGTCCGTAGCCCCAGGCCATGTTCGGCGCGTTAAAATCACTCAGGACAATCAGCGGGCAGTGTTTCGCACTGATCGTGGCGCGTTTTAGTAGATCACGAATTCCGGTAAGCAGATGCTTTGGAGGACTGTAAATGTTAAGTACGAACAAGCTTGATTGGGACTTGTGGGCAGGGAGAACTTCTATAAACGTGTGGTCTATTGTGCTTGGTAGGGTTAGAATCTGCGCAGTAAGGATCATGCGGACAAGGATTGCGGAGTTTGAATTTGTCGAATAAGCCGTGTAGTCGCGGAGCTGAACGTGGGGAGTGCCGGTTTCTTGTAATGCGATGATGTCTGGTCTGCTCTGTTGAGCGAGCGGAAGAAGTTGGTCGCGTTTATTGGTATACGAGCGACAATTCCATTGCCATACAAGCAGTTTGTTTGGAGCCACGGTGGTCTTCTGATCAGGGGGGAAATTAAAGGGAGTCCTCATCGTCGCAATCAGGTAGTTCCATTTGTTCAGGGTCAGGCGGCAGGGGATGTTGCTGGTGGATATGAGAGAATGTGAAGACAATTAGAATGAAAACAATAGTTAAATAAAAAGTGACATGCAACTACATAAATGCAAGAAGCTAAACTAAGTCGAGTAAAAAAGTTAACCAAATGGTGCCGAGGAAGCACAGAACGCCAAACAACAAAAAAGGAAAACGTACATGACGACGCAAACACGTACAGATGTAGTCATGCACACAATTAAAGAATTACAAAATTTCTTCTAGTGCAGATTCCCGCGAAAAACACAGCAACATTTTTGTTCCTAAAAATGAGTCACTAAGCCATTAGCTTACACTCAGTTGTATACAAGCGGTTAACCAAAGTAATAGTTAACCGAATAAGTAACAGCCTAGATTTCCACCAACCCAGAGATGAGGCAGTGTTTAGGAAGACATACTCAACAATGGGTCCCATCCACGTCGTCGATCGAGTGATGAAAAGATCCGCACAGTGTAATAAATCCATTTACATGGCATTAGAGACTACAAAACAGCGGTTGATTCAATGAACACCACCGCAGCGCTGGAAGCATTGAAAGGGCAGGGGATAGAGGAGACCTATACTAGACGACATATATAAAGGATGTACGGGCAGGATAATCCTACGCTACACCATGAATTCCGGGGCACACATCCAACGGCATGGCGAGCGAGCCGCCGATTTCGCCATCGCCGAATCCAGTCCCCTCTTGAGAGTACGGGCTTGTCCGCGCCCCCAAACCCATGTCTTGGGTCCGCAGGATCATGTGCGTCGGCAGGGTTTTGTCTTGAGGGGGGCAAACCCGTTGAATTGGGGTGGAAAAGGGTGATGGCGAAAAGGCGGGGATATTGTTCTGGGGTGGCTAGGGGGGGGGGGGGGGGGGAGGGGGCAAGTGCCTCTTTTGCACCCCTCTGACGGCGCCCATGTGAAGAATGGACCACCACAGAGAGGTTCGCGCCGCAGCCGCGGCGCGAGCGGGCATGCAATAAGGATCAATCTTCGTGGAGTGCTCCCTCGATGCAACCACCGATCGTGGTATACCGTTGCTTAGGCAGATGGGTCAGCGCTAGTTTGACACCACGCCCAGCACAGTGCAATGCGAGCTGGAGGCTGTACTGGTCGCGGCGAACTGCATCGAAGAGCGCTACCAGGCGGAGGAGCACCGGGGCCGGACGTTTACCATATAGGGAGGTGGTGGCAAGATTCGGCGGCACTCGAGTCGTCGGCTCCACAAGTCACCTCATCAAGGCAATTGCGAAGAGGCTTCGTACTTGCAACGAAATACATTACCGCGCGGGTAGACTGGGTGCCGGGACACGCGGGCGGCGTCGAAAACGAGGACGCCCACGCATGGGTGGGCAGCGAAGCAAGTATCCGCTCCGTACCGTCGCAGCCTGTTCCCCTGGCATGGCACTGCCCTGACCCTGCGAACGGCAGAGCCGCTGCCACGAGAGCAGGGCGAAGTTCCGCCCCGCAACGCCCCATGACCCAAGATCGCAGCCAGGAGGACTTCCCAGGGGGGCCAAGTCCTGGCACATAAAATAAGATACGGCACTCCTCCTGCGGAGGACGTGCTCGCAAAGGGGCGGGTATACGTTCCACGCCGCTCAAGGCACCTGAGGGAATAACCCCCCAACGAGAACTACACGGGGAGAGAGAGAGAGAGAGAGAGAGAGAGAGAGAGAGAGAGAGAGAGAGAGAGAGAGAGAGAGAGAGAGAGAGAGAGAGAGAGAGAATACTTTATTTCGATTCAAAAGAGAAGGGGAAACCGCCTCGTTCCAGGCAGCTTCTGGTGACCTTCAAGATGAATTCCGGCAGGCTCCTCTGCTCCTCCAACTTGGTTGCAGTAGTCAGCTACTCTCAAGTGTGATGTGCCCTAATTGGCTTGGTGTTTGGGCAGACCCACAGGATGTAAATTTGATCCTGCGGTACCTTACAGCGTGCACAGTTTGGGAGGGGTGTGTGAGTGTGGTTTCTGTACAAGTGAAGTAGCTGGTGTGAGAAGCGTGTTTGTCTGTGCTTGACGAAGGAAGGGTAACCTGTTCCTGCCGGGTCAGTCTGGGGTGAGGTGACGGCAGACGTCTCTTATCGGGTAGGTAGGTCTTTAGTGTGAGGGTAGGAGGACTAAGGTTCTGGACTTGGTCACTGATGTCGGCCACCATCGTGACCTGGCCCCCGCGTCACGCGCCAACGAGGCCCCCAGTGCACCACATGCATGCTGTGAAAGCGCTCGGGGCTCGCTGAGTTGAGAAGAGTCCATCTCCCACCGAAAATCGACTTTCCAGAAGTGGGCATCACCTCCTCTGGGTTAGAGTGAACTAGAATGATAGGGCCATCGCCGATGAGAGGTTTTCGGCACTTGATTTCACGGGCCCCCACTGCTTACTGCGCATGCGCCGCGTTGCTATGGCAACGGAGGAGCGATTGTTGGAGCGTCGTCCGCTGCGACAAACCGGGCACACTGCGTCGACGGCGCGCCCAACCGAACCGCCGCTGCCGCTTGCTGCGGCTTGCTGAGCGCGTCGTTGGTTGAGCATTCTCGCGGATGGTTCGGTCAGTATAGGGAGCTTCGTTGGCTTCGTCTTTCATCGCGGTTTTGGTTTAGTATCTGGGGAGTCAGCAGACGCAGCTTCCTGTTCATATATTTGATTACTTTGAGTACACAGTAACACAGCAGAACAGCCAGGGGGCGTGTTTCGGTGTCAGAACTCCCCCGAAATTCGTGCATGCAGATAAATGACATATTACCGCGAACCATGCATTGGGTTGGTTTGTTTGTTTAATTATGTTTTGTTTTTGCCGATCGGCTGCGCCGGGCTGTGTTATCTGTGTTATCCGTGGGCCAAGTGAAGAGCGTGTTTCATTATTTTTTATGTCGCACGTGTTATCTGCTTTGATAGGGAGAGTGTTTAGAACTAATGTAACCAGCTTAGAATGATCATCTTTGATCTGCAATGTTCTGGATGTAATTCGACGTTTCGATAAACACTCTCGCCAGTAGAGCAGATGCCGCTGTATTCGATTCGCCGGCACTCGCCTGCACACGTCACTTTGTTGACTGCTGCTTCGCCGCCTCTGTATTCTTTGAGTTAAGGGAGCACAAGTTCGTTGCAATAAACTTATTTTTCCGTCAAGACAACTGCGTCATCATTGACTTCGTGAGAATATATTGTTTGGGCGTCCGGCGCAGTCTCTTTTTTTATTTTCCCGGTGGCGTACGGAATAACACGACGCAACATCTGCGCAACTGCAGGGATGAAGGAATTCCTCGCACTTCTCCCAGCATTCTTTATTTTTATTAGGCCGGCGAGGATATGCTTGCGGGAAGAGAAGGAATTTTGTTGTTGGCAAGATACGCTGAGCGTCATCCCACGGTTGTCTTTCGGCTCCTTTGTAAGCCCACCAAGAAGCGTATGGCACCAATAATAAGTGCAGATGCGTTCATAGCGGCAGGAGGCTCGTTTACTTCGTGAATTTGAAGTCGCCGAGTGCCGCAATCCTAAAAAAGTAACATGGGCACGCGCCGGCGCCAGTGCGTCTGCCGTGGCTATGACGTCACTCCTCTGGAATGCGCAGACCCAATTCTCTACTCACCCGTACTCCAATTGCATTTCCAATCAAATCCAATAGAATCCAATTTAATCCAATCCAATGCTTCTCGCGCTCGCGCAGCACGGCCCTTCAAGGTCCACGGGAAACTGCTCAACCTCGGCCAGTGTAGCTTACGCTATACAAAACAGCAAAGGGCCTTAAAGGAGCCATGAAGAGAAAACACAACTTTGATTCATTCGAAAGATTGCCTCGTTAGAACCATAACGACACCACTTATAACGCAAACTTCGCTCAAATAAGCTACATAATTAGGAAAAAAGGAAATGACCATGCGACCCACCAGCTCATTTTCCGCAACAGAACCTGTGATGTCACTTGGGAATGCTCTGCGATTGGCGGAGGCCGGCAAAAGCAAACGCATGTTAGGCAGGACTTACAGTTTGCATAGCGAGCTAAATGCCCGTGAAACATACTGCACATTCTTTTTATGACAAAGAACGGTGGAGTAAACGGTTGAAGGTCCGAACGAACTCGCAAGCGTGTGCGCCAATGCATACGAAACTAGCGCCGGCCGAGCTCGACATCTCGCCGTCGCGCAGACGAATTTTCGGGTTCGAGGCTCTTCGGGGCCAACGAACCGTTCCAGCACGCACAGCCGCGACCTTGCTTCGTATCGTAATCCCTTCACAGGAGGTTGGCCGTCATATCGCCAACCAGCAAAGGTAAAAATAGAAACGAGGGGAGTAAGGAACAGCAAGAAGCGACGAGATAGTGCCAGTCGTCGCGTAAGTTTCGAATGGTGTTGGCTTGGTGCTGTCGTTACGAGCTCGTTTCCAGTTTACAACCACTGAAAACTTCAGTTTGTTCGAGTACTTTCGAACGGCTTTCCATACACGACACCGGCCAACTGGCATAAGTGATACTGCTACTGAAATTGAACCATTATTAACCGTAATCAAAATACGGCACATACGTACCAGTCTATATTCGTCCGTCGCGACGGGGCTGACGAGGCAGCGGTGCCGACGGCTGGGCGTTCGTCTGTTGTGGCTATCGCGGAATGGTCGCTTTCCCGTCCACCGCGTATCCCACAACTCTTGCCGCTCGTGCACTTAGAAGCATTGAGCGTTTTTGTGGTGTGAGGTTGTTAAATGCAAGCCCGAGCTCCTCGGCGAGAGTTTTGTTCTCCGGATCAGGCGATTCCATGACTAGGGCTGCGGTGCACTAGGTTTTACTAGTATTTTTAAAATGGCCGCCGTCTCGATCGACTCCCGCGTGTGGGTGCTATATGGAGTCGACATACTAAGTATCTGTTTCATGGACCGGCTCTATGACGCCATTGTACACGTCAGGGAATGTTCAATTTTAGCGGGAGATTTAAAATTTTGGCTTAAATTGCCTTATTTCTCAGTGAATAAAGCATCATTTGCTTCCGGGAAAGCGCTTGGGGTACTATGAAACACCTAATCTTTCGAATAAAACAAACTTTTGTTTTCTCTTCATGGCTCCTTTAAGCATTTCTTTTAAATGCAAAGCATCTCTTGCTCTCGGCTCCGTCGTCCGTCGTCCGTCGTTCATCCATCCGCCGGCTCAGGAATACACCGGCAACAGTTGTCCAGCTCGAGCCTCGACGACCAGATGATCTTGGTTGACAGAGCGGGCAGAGCCAGGACAGCCCATGGACTTCCGGACTAGGAAGCCACCCCACAATTTATTTGCTCATGAAAGTTTCTTCTCTCTCTCTCTCTGCCGCTCCAGGAGCCCTTTAAAGGAGCCATGAAGAGAAAACAAAAGTTTGTTTTATTCGAAAGATTAGGTGTTTCATAGTACCCCAAGCGCTTTCCCGGAAGCAAATGATGCTTTATTCACTGAGAAATAAGGCAATTTAAGCCAAAATTTTAAATCTCCCGCTAAAATTGAACATTACGTGACGTGTACAATGGCGTCATAGAGCCGGTCCATGAAACAGATACTTAGTATGTCGACTCCATATAGCACCCACACGCGGGAGTCGATCGAGACGGCGGCCATTTTAAAAATACTAGTAAAACCTAGTGCATCGGCAGCCCTAGTCATGGAATCGCCTGATCCGGAGAACAAAACTCTCGCCGAGGAGCTCGGGCTTGCATTTAACAACCTCACACCACAAAAACGCTCAATGCTTCTAAGTGCACGAGCGGCAAGAGTTGTGGGATACGCGGTGGACGGGAAAGCGACCATTCCGCGATAGCCACAACACACGAACGCCCAGCCGTCGGCACCGCTGCCTCGTCAGCCCCGTCGCGACGGACGAATATAGACTGGTACGTATGTGCCGTATTTTGATTACGGTTAATAATAGTTCAATTTCAGTAGCAGTATCACTTATGCCAGTTGGCCGGTGTCGTGTATGGAAAGCCGTTCACGCGAGCTCTCTGCTTCGACCAGAAAGATACGAGCGTCAATGCGCGGTGTTTACGGCATTTTTTCCCCCAAGGTCAGAGCGATTTGACGAAGTCGGCGACGAGCGCCAGCATGTCCCAGGAGTGAGCTAACGTAAGGGTCCCTGCCGTAATCACTTCCTCGGAAATGAAGCGAGCACACTCGTACTTCCTTTAGCTCTCTTTCTCCTCCGTTTGCAAAGTTCACAAAACGTAGCCACTTGCTTCGCCTAGGTTCGTCGTTGGGCAGCACATGAAAGGAGATCTCCTCACCGGCGGGGATGTCGCACTCCCTCGACGATTTGCCCGTACTACATGGGCATTTCAAAACGCAGCAACGAAATTTCATTGTAAAGTGCTCGAACAAACTGAAGTTTTCAGTGGTTGTAAACTGGAAACGAGCTCGTAACGACAGCAGCAAGCCAACACCATTTGAAACTTACGCGACGACTGGCACTATCTCGTCGCTTCTTGCTGTTCCTTACTCCCCTCGTTTCTATTTTTACCTTTGCTGGTTGGCGATATGACGGCCAACCTCCTGTGAAGGGATTACGATACGAAGCAAGGTCGCAGCTGTGCGTGCTGGAACGGTTCGTTGGCCCCGAAGAGCCTCGAACCCGAAAATTCGTCTGCGCGACGGCGAGATGTCGAGCTCGGCCGGCGCTAGTTTCGTATGCATTGGCGCACACGCTTGCGTGTTCGTTCGGACCTTCAACCGTTTACTCCACCGTTCTTTGTCATAAAAAGAATGTGCAGTATGTTTCACGGGCATTTAGCTCGCTATGCAAACTGTAAGCCCTGCCTAACATGCGTTTGCTTTTGCCGGCCTCCGCCAATCGCAGAGCATTCCCAAGTGACATCACAGGTTCTGTTGCGGAAAATGAGCTGGTGGGTGGCATGGTCATTTCCTTTTTTCCTAATTATGTAGCTTATTTGAGCGAAGTTTGCGTTATAAGTGGTGTCGTTATGGTTCTAACGAGGCAATCTTTCGAATGAACCAAACTTGTGTTTTCTCTTCATGGCTCCTTTAAGGGGAAGCTTGCTCGTCTCGTGCCGGCCCGGGAAGACACCGGCAACACTGTCGCTCCAGCATCTCATGGTCGGGGCTATGTCCCACCCTTGTTGTGGCGCTGTCCACACCCCCACTGCGCATGCTCGGCTCATCTCGGGCCGGCCCAGGAAGACACCGGTAACGCTGTCGCTCCAGGAGCTATTAAAGAGTAAGACACCACCGGGCGTTCAGCAAGCCGAGCATGCGCAGTGGGGGTGTGGACGGCGCAACAACGACAAGGGAGGGACATAGCCCCGTCGCATCTAATAAAATTACACCATCTTCCCGTAGGGGAACCCTGAGTAGTATGCGAAACAGCCATGGGCTCAACGCAATTTCCCATTTCGTAGTCCCGCTAAGTGTGGTAGTTGTATTTACCATGGAAACCAAAGTGTGGTAGTTACCATGGAAACCAAACTAACTATAACGGTAGCTACGTACCTCAACCTAACGGAAACGATGAACTGAAAACTAATGGGCACTTGAATCGACCCCATGGCTGCTTTGCATACTACCCAGGGTTCCACTACGGGAAGATGGTGTAATTTTTTCTCTTTGGTTGAGCCACTGATCTTCTGAGTTGCATTATGCTTCAATAACAAAATGCTTCAATAACAAAGAAAGGCTGCTTATAGCACAGGATTCATGAACCCTACATTTACTAAAAGATATATTTGCACAAGCCCGTGATTTGGTGTATGATAGTGCATTCAAAGATGAGCTGTCATGAAATTCGTGATTTACGCATACGTATCCAATATTCAAACAAGACATATAGTGCGTGCTATTTCATGCAGTGTCGTTCCCAAAATCATTTTTGGGGGTGTTATACCCGCTAGGTAAAAATAAAAATAAACAGAAGCACCTGTGCCCAAACAATGTCTTGGTCGTTTTCTGTTTTGATAAAACCAATACATTAGATGCCTCATTCGCTGTAATGCCTACATAAAAGATTAGAGCGAACACAGGACTGCCAGATACCACTTATACACAAATGAATACTCCCCTTACCTAAAATTTTCCATTTTAATATATCGATCGATTCGGAGGGTAAATAGCATGGGCTAAAAAAGGCTTGAAGGAGGGGAAAGGGGCATTCTGTTTACGACACGAAATTTTCGGACCAACGAGAGGCTAACAGCTTCGCTTTAAAACGCGGGCAGGAACCAGCAATTCTCGCCTAATACGTCAGGCTAATTAAGAGTGCAGCATAGAGCTTATAGTATTCGTTTCAATAAAGAAAACCACAAAACAAGCATCAAACCACATGATGGATGATGAGGACCCCTGAACAATGGGCGCACCCTCCCAGGCGTTGCCGGTAAAGAGAAGGTTGCAGCTGCTTTTGGAAAAACCGTTTGACGCCATTCGAAGCCCTCGTGCGAAGTGCAAGCCGCATAAACTCGGTTCACTCTAAAACTGCCATGGGTAGACCACGGAAATTAAAGACACCAGAAGAACAGCGCGAATACAATGCTCGACGAAGGGAACAAATTTGTCTCGCTCAACAGCGTCGTAGGCAAAACCCAGCAGTTGTCGCCCAAGAAGCCCAGCGCAGGCGACAAGCCCGCCAAGACGACGAGGAGCGTCGGGAAGCAGAGAACGCTGCGAAAAGACGCAAGTACCACGCTGATCAGCTGGCCCATTTCAAGGGCGCTGATTCTAAATTTAAGCTGCAGGTCCTGGACCAGGAATTTGGCGTGCCGCGCAGTGTGTGCGATCGCCTGTGGTATGGCAATGACTCGCCGAAAATTGCGAGTGTGACGGATACGTCGAAAAAAGAACTGGCTCTCTTCGTGCTCAGCGATGCTTACCCCGACGAGGACGCTACAAACTTCAGTGTGTCAAGTGCGTGTAAAGACTCTCTTCTGCAAGGTAAAACGACACTCTTGTCTAAGACGCATGGCTGTACATTTCCTGAAATACCATCTCACTTTCCAAAGCTTACTGCAGTTGCAGAGCGGCTCCATGCACCGCGGCTCTCTTTCGTGAGCATTAGGTTCTTGAGGCACGGTGATGGACAGATCCGTATTAAAGGACACGTCGTTAACGTACCGATAAACATCAAAACCACGGTACACAGTCTATACCGAGAGTCTATAACGTGACACCGCCTTTAACGTACGTATCAATTAAGCGTAGTCGTATGGCGAAACCCACAAGAGCAAATGTGAAAGCGTGGTTGGACGTACTTTTACAGAGTCCGCTGTGCAAGCACAATAAAATCACGTTGGTCCCTAGTATATTGGTAGTGTCTATTGTCACGGCAACCGTGAGAATTACCCTCTGAAATTTCTCACGGAAGTCGCCTCTGATTGGATTAACACGCCACCCGGAGATTCTCTGGGCAAATATTACCCGAAAAGTAGGTCCTACAGCTGGTCCTGTGGCGCTGTGGTATAGCACCTGCTTTCAAAGAACAAGGCTCAGGTTCGAATACGGCACGGAGGAGGTGTTTTTCTTTTTTTAGCTTTCGGAGTTTTCGCTCATCGTGATTTTGTTAGTGCTTTTTTTTTCTTTCTAGTCAAGTGATCGACGCACATGACTTCTAGAATGAGTTGCATTACGTTTGATATAGGTTGTGTTCTGTGTCATTGAGCTGGGTTAGCTTAGGTTCGTTGCAGTTGGGCTGGATTTTGGTAGGTCATGATACGTTCGGTAGGGCACGTAGAATAGTTCGGTTAGAATAGGCTAGGTTACGCTAGGTTCGGTGAGGTAAGGTTATGTTACGTTACGTTGGGAGGTAATAATATTCAGCGATTTTTCAGGCAGCCAGCTTTTATAGAAACTGTCGTGAAAATTTCCCAATGGTAATTCTTACGGCTACCGTGAGATTAGAGGCAGCCTGATATATTCGCAAGTATCCCCGAAGATGTGGACGTAGACGACGAAGAAATCGAGCATTTGGCCGACGTGAATGAATTGGATGGCCCCAAGCATTGTGTCTTCGCAATGAATGCATTCAGTCAGATTATTGTGAAGGATGTGAAGCTTGCAGGCTTGGAACTTCAGACTAATTACCTTGCCATTGCTCCAGCCGAAGGACAAGTACCTATGTCGCTTCTGCATGACACTGGCCCCAAATCCATTATCACTACAATTACTCTAAAGTCACAGTAAAACATACCTCCCATCAGCATTTGTGGTGTTTGATACAGCTTCGCTGGACGTCCACGTTTGCAAGACGGGATGACAGCCTTTTTTTTTTTTTGTCGTGATCGGATATTCGGCGACAACGCTTGTTGTTGCCAACAACGCGTTTCGACGTGTGGTGGTGGTAAAAACTTTATTTATCTAGAGCTGTTAAGAAAGAGGCACCGGCTGGGAGTGTTTCAACTCGTTTCGGTGGCCGTGGCGTACTAACCGACGACTCCACCGCGCCCTACAATTTGAATTTGGCGCCCACCGACCTGGTAGCAGACGACGTGCCTTTGTTGCTATAGCAACGCGGCGAATGCGCAGAAAGCAGAGCAGTGGGGCTGAGATCTGAGATCATCTATTCGTTTCACCTGCACCACGTGAACCAGTTCAGGCGGTGCGGCACTTCGCCGTTCGTTTCAGTGGTGCAGCTCGCGGCACCTGAACCGCGCCGTTCGATTCACCGGTGGTGCCGAGGGGTGCAGGACGAGTTCATGGCTTCGCCTGCACTCCCTGCCGAGGAGGTGCAGAAGCAGACGAAAAAAGTGCAGGGCTGGTTCCGCCGATGGCGGAACCCACTTTGCACCGCTGTGAACTGGTTCAAGAGGTGCAGGCTGTATCGAATAGACCCCAAGTGCGAAGAGCTTCTCCCATCGCCGATGGTCGGGCGCACCCAAAAGAGACTACCATGTCCTTGTGGACTTTTGCAAGCATAGAGTTACTTCAGCCATTTCAGCTATCACGGGCATAGATGATCGCGGGGATACACAAGACAGTAAGAAACTCTATGACACAAGAGGATGCAGATGCCCTCACCTCCTTCAGCGCCTTCCCCATCCCTGACTAGACCTTGAGTCACCCGTTCTAAATAAAGAATAATAATAATTATAATAAACAAAACCGGAAAACAAGGGCTATTTTTTGTTTTTGCTTTTCTAGTTGGAGCGGCGTTGGCCGAAGTTCTCGTTACTGTAGCTACTGTAGCCGAAGGAAGTCGTTCCAAGTTGGCTAGTGCGAAGAACGTACTGAAGCCGGTCAGAGCCAACAACAGCCAACAAGATGGCGAGTTGTGAAATCTCGTGTGGAATCTAAAGCAGACGGAGTCGGTACTGTGGGTACCGTGAGTACCGCCAGTCAGGCCGAACTAAAACTGAGGTTAACTCTCACTTGACCAAGCTTCAAAACAACTGCACACTTCCGTGCCGAGACGGCGTGTTCGTGGTTGTGTTGCCTTAGCTTGTCGAAACGCTGAATGACATGACGCTTGTGACGGGAGCACACTGTGTGGTCGAATGCTGCAACAGCACGAGCAGGGACCGCGTTCTTCTTCACAATTTTCCTGAAGGGGGGCAGGAAAGGGAGGCCTGGATTAATTTCGTGCGCGGCACGAACGGCGACGACTGGGTTCCGGACAGGTTCAGCATGGTGTGCGCGCGACACTTCGCGGTGAACTGCTACGAAAGCAAGCTCAGCCACCCCACCGAGTTCACACATTTAGAGAAACTGCTGCGCGTGTCGTGGCACTTGCCGGTCCTGAAGCCTGGTGCTGTGCCGACAGTGTGCTGCACCCCAGCTGTAGAAGACGCCAGCGTTTCCAACCTTCTCTGCTGTCCAGGCGGTGCTAGTCATCAGCCAACGTTACAAGGAACTGACCCCGCGCTACAAGGATCCCAACCCGTGCTTCAAGGACATCACCCTGTGCTTCAAGGACATCGCACAGTGCATCAAGGATCCCGCCCTGTGCTTCAAAGACACCACCCCGTGCTTCAAGGACACCACTTCGTGCTTCAAGGACACAACCCCGTGCTTCAAGTACCGCATTCCGTAGTACAGGGGCCTTACCCTGTGCTGCCTCTCCCAGAAGGTACCGTTTTTCATCTAAAATTGCGCCCCATTGAGTTCCCCTACTGAATGGCACGGTTTTCTGGTTCAAAAAAAGGGTGTTTTTTTGGAATACTGACAAGGCGTACACCAGGCAAATGACCGAATTAATTATGTCTGCTGCAAAGCGCATGTCGAATAGTTTTTCCTATAGTTTGCTAGTGCATTAATTAAAAGCGTGCCAATCCGGGCCTTGTGGTGGAGTTCACCGTGCTTAGGATTACTCCACTTGTGTTCTTTTTTCTTTCGTGCCTTCGTTCCTGTGTGCTCCACCTGTACTGTTATGGTGGCAGTGTTACGTTACAGCATTAGTGTTCCTTGAAACGACATTCAGCAACTAACAAACAACTAAGCGGCAGTACTGCTTGGTCAGTGTGAGCAAAGGAAACATACCTTTAGTATGTTCAATGTGGAAGCGAAGACCTAGATTCTGCTGTACGTCAATGTTACTCTAATTGAAAAATGATTCGCAGCCATGGGCACTTCCCAGTAAACCTGTTCCGAGAGGCACCGGCCAGCGTAGTTTAAAAGACACTGCGTAATCTCTTCTTGTGGCAGCTTGACCATTTTCGACCCCTGATGTCCTCTATTAGCTCTGCTGGTGTAGTCTGTGGGCCTCCTTGGCTTAGCAGTCGCATATATGGGCTGACCACGCAGTCCTCTTGGGCACAAAGCGGCAAGTGTGCTATGCTATAAATGGCGACCATGTTGGCCGTTTCGAAGCATCAGCTGTTTCAAATTTCCGTGTTAAATCAGGATTACACATCAAAAGTAAGTGCCGGATTACACCTCAGGAACTCCGAACACTGTCCCAAACCACAAGAAGTCTTGTGCTTCTGAGCCCAAGGACACTGGTTCAATTCTGGCTAAGGTTGCTGTTTTTCAGATAGAGGCAAAAAAAGAAATGATTGTTGGTTGATATTCTGGGGCACACTAAAGATCCCCAGGTGGTTGAAATAAATCCGGAGCCCTCCACTACAGCGTGCCTCATACCCCAAGTGTAGCTTCGGCACATTAAATCGACAAACTTCTAAACCACAAATCAGTGGAAGCCCCCACGCACAGGCAGTAGCAGCATGTTGAACCACAGCGCTAACGACAAGACACCGGACGCAAGAGGACACACAAGGCGCTGACTTACGAGTGGATTTTATTTCCTTCAACGACGCCAAATATAAACGAAACTGAAGAAAACAAAACATGAAAAAAAAAAACACATGAAAAGCCAGCATGAATAACAAAGAGCCAAGGTGTTTTTTTTTATCTTTTGTTTTCTTCATCTTCGTTTATATTTGGCGTTGTTGGACAAAATAAAATCTAGTTGTAAGTCAGCGCCTGGTGTGTCCCCTTGCTATCGTCCTCTGTCTTGTCTTTTGCGCTGCGGTTCAACATGCATCACCAAGTCGCCCAAGTTTTCGCGTTGTCAACAGCAGCAGCTGTGCATCGGTTGAGCTTCACTAACAGTTGTGTCTCGTACGGAAAGTTCCAGGCCCGCCCCCATCGGAAGGGCAACCCCGCAGTGCCTTGCCGGACTCAGCGGATGCCAAGGTGCCTGGCGGAGCCACGGACGGCAAAAGCAAGCCGAAGAAGCCGCGGAAGGTGAACCTGGACCCTGCCGTCGTCGAAGAGAGGCGGAAAGCGAGAGCGGCCAGAGAAGCCGCTCGCCGGGCAGCCATCGACCCCGCCGTTCGCGAGGCGAAGCGCCAGGCGGCTGCGGCCAGGCGGGCTGCAAAAAAGGCAGAGCGGCAGGCGGCCAAGTTGGCTGAGCAAGAGGCTTACCTGGAGAAAATGCACAGGGAGTGGGTTGAGCAGCAGCAGCAGGTTCCGAGGGACACGGAGGCGGAGACGATGGTCCTTGGTCTCCCGGGACCGTCGCAGCTGCAGCAGTTTGGCCAGAAGTCCGTCATACCAGCTGGTACGTGTAGTAGTACCGTATTTTGGCGCGTATAACCCGCACCAAAATGCGAAAATTTTAGTGGCAAAGTGGGGTGCGGTTAATACGTGGGGTTTTTCTTTTAGTGCAGCTTCACGGTTGTGCAGTGAAGCTCTTTTGCAGTAACACTGACTAAGCCTTCTGTCGCTGCGATTGTGCAAAAGCTACAAGGACAAGGAAAAAAAAAAAAAACAAGGACGAGCGCACTCTTAACAATTGAATTTTATTAGTGAATTGTGACTTTCGCCTTGCATTTAGAGTATTCTTACTTGCTAAATATACGCTTTTTCTGTCTATATAGGATTTGATGTGTTGCTTGAGCAGTAGCTTTGGTGCAGCCTTTCCTGTATCAAATGTGCCGGCAATACGTGAGCTTTTTTTTTTTTTTTTTGTCGGGCTGAAAGTGGGAGTGAAGATTATATGTAGGGGCAGGCTATACACGCGAAAATACAGTAAGCTACATCCATGAGGTTTTCGCTGATGTTACTAGGCGGAGCCAGTTGGAAAGCATGCCACTTGATGTAAAAGGTAGCAGTTCCCTGTGAAATCCATGTTAGCTGAGGCACTACGTGTGGAATGGGTAGCATCCGGTAATAGGGGTGACGTTTGCAGATATAGTGTAGGGCCTTGAAAATGGTCTTATCGCGAAACGGGCGTGCGTGCAAGAAAATCTCAACGCATTGTGAGCTTTAGGAACCTGTAGCCTGTTTTGTGCAGAATTGCAAGAAAACTTGGCCCAGGCTGAACCTCAATTGTTATCTTTCCTCTTAATCTCTGTGCCGGTTAACGTCAGGTACTGTAATTCAGAAATGGTAAAAATCGTCAAAACGGCAGATTACTAGTGCACGCACACTGAAAAATGACCAGCTGTAGCCTTTACCCTTATTTTTTCGACAATGAAAGTATGAGCTGCATCCTTATATATGTAAATGTGGCAAGGCCAACTCCACCTTATTCAGTTTGTTTTTGCTCTGAAGAAGATAGCATGTGACATAACCTGCGATCTTTCTCTCAGAACACTTCAGGTGTCATTACATAACAAAGTTTCCAGTCATTGCTACTGCCCCAGTTGGCTCCAGCATCTTTCAGGCGCTAAAGCTTCATGGCTACACCTAGCATGCTTTTTCTGGGGAGCAGTGCTTCTCTGAAGTAGCCTAGGGGCAGATTCGAAACTGTTAGCACTGCAAACTGCCACCACAAAGATTATATTCCACGTTGTGCATGTGGTCACACTTATTTATTTATTTATTTATTTATTTATTCACGTTACCTTACAGGTTCCCGTAGGAACATTGAGTAAGGGGGGGCGAGAAAAGCAAAAACACAAAATATAACAGAAGCAACAGAGTACAAAACATTACAATGTGGTAATATAACATAACTTAAAGAGGAAGGGCATGGAAAAACATAATGTAGTTACAATGATGGTGTCTAATACAAAGGTGTAGAATACGACAGGTACTCAAACAAATAAATGGTGCCAAAAAACATGAGCACTAGGTACAAAGTCAGTACACATATACAGATATGTACAGATATACAGAGCTACATTTTTATGGTAAGTAATGCCGGTATACTTGGTTGCGGAATAATGTATGGTCAGTGATTGAAACTATTGTGTTAGGAAGATCGTTCCATAATGTTACGGCTGTGGGCAGTGCTGATAAGTTAAATGCGTGGGTGTGGCCGTAAGTGCGTTTGAAACTTCGCTGGTTGTTTAGTCTATTAGACATGCGCACGGGAGCTTCTAGGGGAAGGGGGGGTAGATAAGAGCAGTTTACATATTTGTGAAGTAAGCAAACGATGGAAACAGCGCGACGTGTTTCCAAGGGTTCGAGAGAGTTATCAATCTTTATTTGAGTTGCACCAAAATAACGGCTATATTTCTGAGAGATGAAACGTGCAGCACGGTTTTGAATTGCTTCGATCATAGAGATTAAGTATTTTTGATAAGGGGACCAAACAGATGAAGCGAACTCAAGTTGAGGACGGACGTACGTTAAATAGGCCAGTTTACGGACATTCGTAGGGCAGTGTTTTAAATTACGACGTAAGTATCCCAAGGTTCTGGAGGCTTTAGCACAAACAGTAGTTATATGCAGGGACCAGGAAAGGTTGTGAGTTAGATTCACGCCCAGATACTTATATGGGGAAGCTTGGGAGACAGGTAAGTTGTTTAGGACATATTTAAAGGTGGAAGTGTTATGCTTGCGACTGAATGATACAAACTTGCATTTGGGCAGGTTAAGGGACATAAGCCAGATTTCACACCAATGGGAAATAGCGTTAAGGTCGTTTTGAAGAGCTATGTGGTCAGCGGCGTTAGTGATGGCGCGGTATACAATACAGTCATCTGCAAATAAACGCATTCTGGATGATATATTATGTGGTAAGTCATTAATATAAAAAAAAAATAAAAGGGGTCCGAGAACACTACCCTGAGGAACACCGGAAGTTACATGGCAACGGGAGGAGGAAAAATTATTAACTACTGTAAATTGTTGACGGAGAGACAGGAAGTTACGTATCCAAGTTAAGATAGTGAGTCTAGTTTAAGGGCTGATAATTTTGATATTAGTCGACAATGGGCTACGCGATCGAAGGCTTTTGAGAAGTCCAGGAAAATGCAATTGGTTTGCTGATTTGCGTCCATGTTAAAGTGTAAGTCGGTAGTAAATTCTAGTAATTGCGTGTCACAAGAAAAGTATTTCCGGAATCCATGCTGGTTGGGGAAGAAAAAGTTTTTACTTTCTAGATGACTGAAAACATGCGACGCAATGATGTGTTCAAGCATCTTACTACAAATGCAGGTGAGGGCTATTGGAAGATAATTATCTGGTGAGTGCTTGTTTCCGCTTTTAAAAATGGGGACGACTTTAGCAATCTTCCAATTGGCCGGTAGGTTCCCTGACTCTAAGGATTGATTAAATAAATAGCATAATATCTGACTAGAAATTGATGAAGTGTTTTGCAGTATTTTTGAATTGATGTTATCAATACCGGCAGATGTAGAGACCTTTAGGTTAGCAATGAGGCGTGAAATGCCATCAACAGTAATGGTAATGGGTTCCATATAGCGCCAGTCCAGTTCCGGTACAAATGGTACATTGCAGTAGTCTTCACGCGTAAACACAGAAGAAAAAAAGTTATTAAACAGAGCTGCACACTCGCCAGCAGACACTGGTGCTTGGTTATCATCGTGTAATGTAATGTGATGATAATCCTGCTCAGGTGCAATAGTCCGCCAAAACTTTTTAGGATTGTGCTGAAGAAGAGAGGGCAAGTCGCTAGAGTAGTACTTTTTTTTTGCGTCACATATTGCACTGGCGTCAGTTTTTAGGAATTCTTTGTATTTTATGAAAGCAGATGGATTGGAGCCACGTTTTGTTGCCCTATGCAAGCGCTTTTTCATGTTTCGAAGTCTATGTAGTGATTGATTAAACCAGGGATTAGTCTTGTCGTTTGTAATGGTTATTAATGGAACATAAAGATCGATCAAAGTAGCCATATAATTCCTGTACAGTACCCAATTTGCTTCGATTGTGCGGTCAGTGAAATCGGGCAGAAGTTTCTCATGAAAAAAATGTTCTAGATTCGAGTTCATTTCAACGTAATTGGCCCTGCTGAAGTCGCGAATTTTTTTCGTAACGGTGCCGGCGTGAGCTAGTGGGATGCGAAGTAATAGCTGGAGTAATTTGTGGTCAGAGAAGCCATCCAGGCAAGATATCGTATCAACCGTTTCGGGTGCAGTGGTTAAGATGAGATCAAGTGTATTAGATTCCCGAGTGGGTTCATTAACTACCTGGAACAAATTGAGATCTAACGAAAAGTTAAGAAAATTAGTTGAGTTTTGACATGATGAAGACAACGTAAGCCAGTCTATTTGAGGAAAGTTGAAGTCGCCGAGAAGGTATACATAATCTGAAGGAAAACTGTGGGTTGCCATTTCAAGGCTCTGACGAAGGTTGTCAGCAAATTTTGGATTGGCCGCTGGTGGGCGGTAACAAGCACCAAACAGTATTCTTTTTGTTGCAGTCGTGCATCCTGCCCAGGCTATCTCAAGGGACGAGTTTGTAGGAATAGAAAACGAAGACAGAGATTTCTTAATGCCTATCAGCACACCGCCTCCCCGTCGTCCCACACAATCTCGCCGATAGAGGTTGTAGTTATTGAAGTCAGGAAAAATTTCACTATCGCGCACATCTGGGTGCAGCCAAGTTTCAGTTAGAACCACAACATCCGTGTCGTTATTTTCCAATAAAGAACAAAGGTATTGGCGTTTTGGCAATAAACTACGTATGTTAGTAAGGGTTACCGAGAGGCGTGAAGCTGATGTAGCGGGAGAGGGTTTAGTGCAACCTTGCCGACACTTCTTTCTTGGCTATCTTTGCAATTCCACGACAGAATCGGTTGCATGGACATAGATATAGGTTGCCTTTCCAATGTGCAGCTTATCGACAGAAAGTTTGAACGGCTTTTTGAGCGGTCTCGCAAAATCAAGAAGCTTTTTCCTGGCTTGCCGCGTACCAAGCGAAAAATCTTCCCCGATAGAATAATTCGTATCCTTCAGCTTTGGCGTAGCCAACAAAATTGCCTGTTTGTCTTTGAATGTAGTGAGTTTCGCTATTATGGGCCTGGTTTTGTTGGCCGAGAACCTGCCGAGGCGATGCACCCGCTCAAACTGATCGCCTTTAAAGGAGACACCAAGGTGCGCAGAGCAGAAGTTAATCACATTTTGTTCAGACGCTGCCCAATCTTATCGTCATCCTCTAAGCCAAAGAACAGAATATTCGACCGCCTCAGCCTGTTTTCAGCATCCTCGCACCTGGCCGATAAATTCCGTAATTGATCATCTACGTCACGAACTGGGTTCGCTGATGGAAATGTTTTAGCAGAGTCGGTGCCACCGAGTGACGCAACGGTTGTTTCCAATTTCACGACCCTTGTAGTCAAGCCTTGGATTTCATGGTCAGTAGCTTCCTGTTTTTCTTTTACACCTTTCAACTCACTCAAAATTGTCGCCTGCCCGGACTCAAGTCTACGCATTGATTCAAGCATAGAAGACATGATTTCATCACCAAGACCCGGATTCACCTCAACGTCACCAGAAAGTAACAAAAGTAGACTGCACAACCGAACACAGGCACATGACTGCAGCACAAATCGTTTGAACCTAACGTACAGATCAAAGGGATCAAAAGGGTACGACACCGCAACTAAACAGTAATTGCTGCTTTTCACGCAGGTAGCATGGCCTAGGTAACTAACCTGGAAAAAATGGTGCAATGAGCGTTGCATTCCTGTTGCAGCGTCATGCCCGAATGCGCAGGCGACCGGTGGGCGTTTAAGTAGTCCGCTTGCAACGCAGATAACTGAAGTTCCGTGTGAAGGTCCGGGTTGCCAGATGTTTGATCCAGTTGACCCCAAACTTGGCGAGGCAACAAATGCTGCCGACGAATTCTGAAGGGAACCGTCAGGAACTGGAGGACACCAAGCGGGGAGCCAGGTGACGCAACCACACAGGAGCGCGGCCTGTAAAAACGGTGCAATGAGCGTTGCATTCCTGTTGCAGCGTCGTGCAAAATCAGCAGCGGCCTGCCACCTAAGGGGAACAACAAACTAGGGAAATTGCAGCATGACTGAGAATTAAGCGCAAGTTAAAAAGCATGGACAATGGAGAAAACAAGAACAGCGCTGGTCGTATTCTCTTTCTTGTCTACGTTTCTAAGTCGCCTTTCCTTTACCATTATGCATTGCGATTCTACTGCAATCACGGCCACCTGCTTTCTACCAAGTTATCTGTTCTTTGATTAGCAGCAACAGGGGGGGAAGTTAAGGACAGTAGCATGAGAGAAAGACCAGGTACCAGAAAGAGGACAAAAAACTGTGTTTGATTCCTCTGTTATAGGTATCGGTAAAACACGAAAGTGAAATGTGCAGTGAAATCTGCATATGAGCATGATTTGCGGGTCGGCGGCTGTCTTGTCGGTGTGCTTAGCAAGCGATGTCCTGCTGGCGGGTCGCTTTGGCCAAGGTGTACTGGCATCATTTCCGTGACGGATATGACGTCAGTGAAATCTTGGTGTATCCCGGCATAAAACACTTTCGTGTTAAAATATAAAACCCAAAAATGAACAACCCTAAGTATAGCTTACTCCTTAGTACTAAAGGTTGCTTCCCCGCAAGAAGACCCTGTGTGCAGGGGTGCACCTTTTACAGGCCGCTTGCTTCCTTGTACTGGCGTCAATTCCGTGCCGGATATGACGTCAGTAAAATCTTCGTGTATCCCAGAACAAAGCACTTTCATGTTAAAAGTCCCTTTGAACCCTATGTAGCACCTTGGTTTTGAATGGGGATGACAAAAGCACCTCTCTATTCACCCAGTAATGCTTTGGAGCTGTTTGATAATAAGTAGGACTAATGTTACGTAGCTTGCTTGAAACTGCTGCAGTGGTCTGCCGGACCCCAAGTGGGACTCCATTTCAAGCCTTTGCTCTAGCCACACAGTCCTTGCCGATTGCCTGCCTTACCCAAACACGTCCTGATGCATAGTCTTCCCTTTTCACATACTTTTGGTCGACTGCCTCCTTAGCAGCAAGTATTTCTGGCTGTTTAAAATTATCTGCTTCGTATGCGATCTTAACAGTTCCTGGTTGACTGCATGGCTGCTCATGCGTGCAAATGCCTGTCTGTTTTCAGACAATTCGTAGTTCCGATATGTCCCAGCTGTTGGCAAATATAGCAGTCAGGTCGCCTAGCCTCAAATGCTCTAGAGCAGGGGTCGGCAATATGCAGCCGATGGTGCAGTATTATGCGGCCCATGGCACGATGTCAGAGTCCCTCCTCCCCTTGTCACTTCCTATCTGAAAGCTGACATGGCATTTTTTTTTTAGATTTTGAAAATGATTTATTCATACAAAACTTTCTCAGGTGAGTGGGATAAAGGCTGATGGACTCCGCCTGACTAAGGCCCATTCACCCGTACATGAGCATTGCTAACAGCAGTAGCAGCAAACATAAACAAAGTACAGAATGCAAGAAAACAAGATCAATGGTGAAGAACTTCACAGGAAGAACAATTCGGTCAAGCAAATACACAGAAGTGCAAAACAGCAACCATTCCACATGTGCAATAATCAGCAGAGTTAATTCCATAGGATGGGTAAGAAGGTACTGCTTAACGTTGTATTTGAAGGCATGTATCGAACGGGAATCACGTACCATTTCTGGAATATCAGGATGTTTGTTCAAGAAACAGGGTATTGCATGACCAAATGTTTAGGTCCCATAATTTGTCCTAATTATTGGGGTTTTGTATATTTCATGTCTAAATGTAAAATACATGTTGGGTGGTTGATACTGTCTATAAAAAGCGAATTCATTGAGTTTGATTTCATTGCAAATGCCTACTGAAAGCTTAAGTTCAAACAGCTGCATAATTTTTAGCAATTTATGTTTAGAGAATGCACGTGAGGTATGTTCCAAGTAATGAAGATTTTCAATACACGGAACAGCTCGTTTTTGTAGTGCTGTTATTCGTTTCATGTTCTTTATAGTCGTCTGTCTAACCTCAAACGGGGTTAGACAGGAACAAAGATCGCTTCCAGGTGGCATTTTCCCTTATCTTCCAGTTTTGTACATTATTGTCAATCCACCGAATCCTCCTCCTCCCCCCTTCCCCCCTCCTTCTCGTGTCTACTTCATCCAACTCACTTCTGCCCCAGAAGGTTGCCAACCCCTGCTCTACGGTGATTTACCTGTTTTAGATGCGACGCATCTCATTCACTCGCCTTGTCCCTGCATCCATCTGGCGTTGTTGTCGGCGTTGTCGGCGTCCACCCCTCCCCCATTCTCCTCGCCACGCCAGCTGCGCTCTCCGCCGCTCACCCCCTCTCCTCTCCGATAGCGAACACTCTCTCGCAAGGGCATTGGATTGGATTCAATTGGATTGGCTTGGATTGAATTGGATTGGATTGGAACTCTGAGATGCTTCGCATCACCTCAGGTATGGTGGCTAGAAGGGGGAGGTGACGCCAAGGGCCGGTCAAAAGCGATGCGCCGGTTCATGCCTGGCGCGGTGGCGCTGCTTTCCGTAGTTCGATGCCCGCCTGAGCGCCCGCTCTACGACTCGGCGCGCGGCGGAAGCGCAAACCGGCAGAAGTTCGCCGCACGCGCAAGTGTAATTTTACTAAGCACGCAAGTAGTTTGGAGTGGCACATACATCGCAGCTCTCACTGACCACTTCGACGCGTTTTGTTCCGATACGCATAACCTATGCAATACGGAACGTCACGCATCTTGGGCTCCCGACTACTCCACGCTTACCATTCTGTATATTTAAAACAAAATACAATGAAGAGACCATACCCGTTCGCATAAACACATAAAGAACGAAAACTACCATTTTTTCAAAGCCGAATGTATACTACCGACTACACGCAAACAGAAATTCTGAGGGTCTGCATCTGCGACTGCAGCCTTTCACTTCTACTAGTAGAAGGAACAAATTGTTCAGTTTAGAATCTCTTTCCTGCACATATTCGGACTGCTAACATTTTGCTGAAAGCAAATAAAAAAATGTATTAGGAGAAATAACATACTAGGAGAAATAACCGTAAAGGCACCTTATTTTGTAAAAATGCAGAAATATCAATGTTGAACTGTAAATGCCATGGGAAAAGTTTGCATTTGAGTGCTGCAGTGTTCAATCTCGATGACAAAAAATTAAATTGCTACATCTTCAACTACGTTGATCAGTTTTCACATTTACACGAAGACGTACGAAGAGTGAAACAGTACGTAGGTATACTCTCATAAAGCAGCATTTCCTCCTGAGTAGGAAAATAAACTAATTTACTCTGCCAATACAGCGCTTTTAATTTTAATAGGTTTTCACACCATGCACAGTTGGTCTTCTCACCACAGGTCTTCACACCATGCACAGGTCTTTTCTTGGCGTTTGGGGTTATCAGAAAATTAACTCACCCTTTTTGCCAAACCCTTTGCACGGTATCAGGTATCTTCCACAAGCAGCTCTTGCGCCATTGCACTGTTAGTGACCTCTAAGGTATTGACAAGTGTGACTTGAAAGATTTCACTATCACTTCAACGCTGCACTCGAATCCAGTGAAGGTATGGGACTCGTTAATAGAGTTCCACCCCGTCTGACGCCTGCGAGCGTCACCTGAAATGGGCTCAATAAAAGAATTTGTTTCTCTCTCTCGATTGTAGTGAATACGAGAACGACTTTTTCAAATGCAAGGCTCTGGTGATCCATGGTAGAAACTGTAAATGAACATCGTCACCCCAGCAATCTCGTGCTTCGCCAAATAGGTGCTTTGCGGTTCACATTTCACGATATCTGTCACGGTTGGGGAGTTATTGCGAGCGCTTTCGTCTCCAGCGTCGGTAGCGTCGTTGTGCAAAGAGGCAGCTTTTATGGGATTGTTTCTCTGGTAAATACTCATAGACATTGGGATAAATAGTAGGGATCGCAACACTCGTAATTTTAGGTCGGTCACGAGAATTTTTTTCGCAGAGCAGTGCGTCGGCGACGCTTTCGGTTTTACGCAATGAGCTCTGGATTACCGCTTTCAGTACTAACAGAAAATTAGTTTTTAAAAAGTGACAAACTCCGCCTACAAGGCACAAAGAAACACGTGTGCGAACTAACAAACAAACGACGAAATGTAAAGCGCATTTCAAACGAAGTGTACTCGCCTGGTCATGTGCCAACCCCGCTCGTTTGCCGCGCTTCGCTTTGAACAGGCATCGAAGTGCTGACCGGAGCGCCACCCCGGCCACCGCGGCCGTGCATGAAACGAAGAATCGCTTTCCCGTCGGCGGCGCAAGCGCGGTGACGCCACCTCCCCCTTCTAGCCACCATACCTCAGGGTTCCCCTCGGGAAGATGGTGTAATTTTTTGGAATTTCTGCGTCCCTGAAGGTTACTCTGTTTCCCTGCAGACCACTGTGTGGTTCCTGGGAACTGTATTGCTCCACTGGAGTGCACTATGCCTTACCTGAACAACCTTCGCGCTAATCCTGGTCGATATTAGAAAGTAGTTCAAAATTTTGACTAGCCGCGCTCTCAGGCAAGAACTCGTTAACTCTTTCGTTACCACACCTATTCAAATCGATCACCGGTTATCGATGATTTATATTGCCTATTTCGACATGTTGTACTCGTTTCTCGTACACCTAATGCGGCCAGTGGTTAGTCTAGGCACTGCACTTTTAGAGTCAGTTTAAATTGTCCCGCCCCGGTGAGATTCAGATTTTTGAAAGCGTTTTTTGCGAACGGAGGTGCGTGTGTTTTTGAGGAAGGGGGCGTGGCCGCTGCGCTTGACAAAAACGCATGCCGCTCGTAGTTACGCTACATTACCAGAATTTCTTTTTTTTTTTTTTGTCAAAAGGCTCCTGGCAAGTCAAGTACCAAATAATGTTGTCAGCTTTGTAATCCAACAGCGTTGAGAGGTGATAATTACTTGAAAATGATACCAGCTATTCATTAGTGATCTTTGGTTTGGAGAAAGGATAGCTTTATTCTGCCAAATCTTATTTCTGATGGTCCCTCGCATGTCTAGCAAGTGTGCCTGGCATTTTCAGCCAGTTTCCAACAACTTCGGTTTCGTTTTTGCGTTGCGAAATTCATATTTGGCGCTACTACGCAGTTACCCAACTACAAGCTCATTTGCCATGGCGCCTCCGTTGCCCACTACTGTGCCTCGAAACAGGCGTGCCGCTCGTGCTTCCACTTAACCCACGCCTTACTTCTGCGATTACAGCTTCAGGTGAAAGTCTAAAGATAACACCGAGTCGGCGGGTATCAGTTCAGACGAGGAGAACGCTACCAATCGGCCTTGAACACCGCCAGCTGCTCACCGGCCAGTTTCGGTTTTGTCCGAGGATATTTCCGGAAGTCTAGTGTCGCTTCTTAGTAGAGCTGTCTATTCTGACAAAGTCTCCAACAGCCTTGTAACTGTTTCTTTTCGAACTTGTTAGGCAGCGTTGCAATGTAGTAGGCTTGCAATGCTGAACTCGCTTTATAGCACGATGGCGGCTTGGTGAAAGCTTCCTGGGCACAATTCTAGCGCATCGTACCTTATTCCTGCAAGCAGGGCTACCACAGCGAGCCAGAACATGATAATAAACCGCAAATTAAAGTTCTGACTGATAAGCAATGATCAGAACGTCAACACGCATTCACCACAGAGTTTGGTTTTCAACACCAAGCGGATTTTTTCGCATAGCTTGCTTGTCCTCAATATTGTGTTGGTCATAATCATTGACAAGGTGTTAAAATATCACGTGAAGGCTAATTGGGGTCTTCAATGTTGTCAAACTACCAGATTTCTTCTAGAGAACCATCCAAAATAGCGAAATTTGAAATGGAGGTTGGGCTTCACCGCTGTCGTAGATACGAAGAAACTAAGGAGTGGGCGTTGCCTCTAATACCATAGTGATAAAGCTTCTGGAAGAGAATGTGATGACTGAGGCCATCGAAAGCCTTTGTGAAGTCGAGAAACACACCTAAAGCTACATTGTGATTTTAAAAGTTTCCAAGAATATACTCTTTTTGTGCTAGAAGGGCAAGCTTTATTGATTTATTTCTCTGGAAACCATATTGTACTGGGTTTAAAATATTGTATCGGTCAACAAAAGATGTGAGTCGTTTAAGTATTATTTTTTCTGACCCTTTTGAAAACGCCGACAGGACAGAAATAGGACGGTAATTGGAGAAAACGCTTTGATCACCTTTCTTGTATATAACAGCGACTTTCGCACACTACATTTTACGTGGAAACACTTCGGTTGTAAGGCACATATTAAAAATATGAACTGAGAAGTTCACTATTATATCAATAACATATTTAACTAGTGTAATTTGTATGCCTGACACATTAAGGGACTTACTGTTGTTTAGTTTAAAGGGGCCCTGCAGCACTTACCATCGACTACTAGGAATGTATTTTGGGGTAAAGTCTATTGTCCCAGCAATCTCCTCCCGCAAGAATTATGAAAATCCGTTCACTATCACCAAAACTACGCGCGATGAGAAGTTGCGCATAATCGGTCCCTCTCAACTCGACCGCGGACAACGCGACGAAAGCTGCGTTGCTCTCTCCCAGAGAGGGGGCGGCTCGCAGCGTTCTCTTCCGCAGCCTTCGATATATCATAGGCCGGGGAGTTTTCTCCTTTTCTCCGCAATGTGAAGGGGTCTATTTCCGGTGTGGTGCCACAAAAAAGCAGGCATGGGTGCCTGCTAGCAAGCGCGCACTCGGGCTGGTAGGGTGTTTTTGAAGCAATAAATGTTTGTTGTTGAGTGGTCTGGTTGAAAGGGAAGTATTGAGATCATCACTCAAACTCCGCGCGCACTCAAAACATACAACAGCAAAACTGTGCCTACAGATTCAGGCATAGAAGAGGTTCGTACACAGCGCCAACGACGGCTGATCGTCACAGGAAATGCGAGAAATTAGCCGCGAAGTTGACCAGCGACAGCCGATCGGACAGCCATGGCCTCAATGACGTTGTTTAGGCCATGCCAGGGGTGCATAATGAGGAGAACTGAAGAGAGCGCGGTTGGTTTTTCCACGTCTTTCACAGCAATTTGCGAGCTCACTGCTTCTTGTGCACGTGTAATATTTGGCTCAGGTATTTCTGGTAGTGTAAGCTAAGCGTCGTGCAGATTTACTTGCACTGCTCAAAGAGTGTTGCAGGGTCCTTTTGATAAAAAACAAAACTACTTCACTTTCGCTAACCGGGTCTGCTGATGGTGAGCTGATGGTGAAGATGGTGTGCTCGTTATGATATTTTATTTCCGGGATGTGGTCATCCCTGGACAAGAAGGAGGGGAAGATACAAAAAAAATTATTAAAAGCATTAGAGAGCTCCGAATCGTTTAACTCAATCCCATCTTTTACTAGTTTAGTAAGCGGTTCTGGTACATGACCAATTACAGATTTTAATTTTTTCCTCAGCTGTTGAAAACTCCCTGGAGAAGAACAGAACAAATTTGTGTAATACTCCTTTGCTAAGCGAATATTTTTGTTGACGCGGTTTCTAAATGATGAAAAGTTTTCAGTGCTTCAGCGGTCCTCTCTTGAACAAATGCTCTGTATAGTTGCTCACGCTTTCGTATTTCAGTGCACCCGTCTGCCGTTGTGGTGCTGTTCCTGTTGTCTGAATGGAAACGACGCTGCAAAGGATTGATTCCCCCTGCACGTCCTGTCCTCTCCCAGGCCCGTCATTGCATCCTGCTTTCCGCATCACCCTGACCAGAGACATCGAGATGATGCAGGCCCTTGCAGGAAAGACAGACGCCCAGACGCAGTACACGGTGCAGATGGTGGTGAAGACTGCGCAGGCCGCCGTGTTGCCCAAAGTGAAAAGCATCGCATTGCAAACGGACAACAGGGCGCTGGGTAAGAATGCCAACTTTCTTTTATTCCCCTCCTGTTGAAATTTTCTTTTAAAGCGAAGCTTTCGTGTCCTCACTGATGCCGTTGCACGCGGATACGCCCTGCATGGAAGCCAACTTTCTCTGACGATGATGATGAAGGATCGTGGGTGAAGTGAGAGAAAAAAAGGCTTCCCGTGGCCGGAATCAAGTTTGGATCCCTCGTGTTGTGAAGCCGGCGTCTGTCCGATTTCTCCATTTCGACACGGTCAAAGCGGTTTGGAAAACTCAGACGACGACCAAAGAATCCGTCGCGAGAAGAGTAGCATTGCTCTGCCTGCCTAAAGGCTGTTAGCCTAAAGGCTGTTAGCCACAAGACATTAGGCCTGACCGTTTTGAGGTTTAAGACTTAGGCCTAATGTCACATCTTGGGATTGAACACCTCAAACCGGCACCCACTCAAAACATTGCTCACTGAATGCCAAGCAGCTCGTACTGATTCGTGCCTTACACCCCAAACCCAAACCTTAGGCCTACGAAGTGCACACCTGAGAGTTCCTGTGGGTATGCTAGAAAAGTGGTGCGTACCTCCAGAGTAGCACATGCTCGCAGTGCGGTATTGGTCAACCGAAGAAGAACGGGCGCATGATTTTTTTTTTTTTTTTATCGCGTTAAAGGGACACTGAAGTGATTTGTAAACTCTGTGGGATTACGAGCGCAAATTGTAGTCTGGAGTCTGTAGGCCATGTTTTGACCACTCTCGCTGCATTCATGCGACTTTATTCACCAGACAAATCAATTCGACAATGCTGCACTCCTCTCTGCATCCTCGCCCATTTTCGGTGGCGTTTCGTATGATGTCACAAAAAGGTGGCTTGGCTTGACTGCGCTAGAGTCACTAAGTAAGGTAGCCTGAATACGGCTAGAGTCACTAAATAAGGTAGTGACACTAGACTGCGCTACTGCACGGCTCACCGACCTTCCGGCAAAGTCAGCCCAGTGTTTAAACCACTGGCCGCCTATAAGTCATCGCAATTCGTTCGCTCAATTGAAACTAAGCCACAACACATTTGTGAATGGAAGAATGTGCCTTTCTTTAGCTTGTTAGTTCGTACACTGTATCAAGCTCTAAGTCCAGGTCGCTCCACACAAACGCTGCACAAGCACACATGCATTGACGCTTCGCTGACTGGTACGCTAGTAGGAAAATCTACGGCCAATGGAAGGCGGGAGAAGAGTCAGCAAAGTTAATATAGGTACTGAGGAAATAAAATGAATCGAAATTTTTACCGTACAGTGCAAAACTCGGATGTAGGAAGCACTTTTTTGCGCTGGGTGAACAAGCACAGTGGTCAGTAGCACGACCACACATCCGCGAACGCTTGTGCGTCTGAGGAATGCAGTTGCTAGACGAGATATTGGGGGAATTTGGGGGACGCTTACTGCACGAGCGCTATACAACAAATAGTCATGCTGCTTGAAATGCAAAACTAAATAAAAATGTAAACTGGCTATACATTATATACTTTATATGCCTGACACAGCCAGCACTGTATCGTGGCCGAGTGGTCTGGAGCGCTAGGCATCTTGTTTTACTAGTCGCAAATTCAAATCTCCAAGGGTGCATGCTTCTTCTTTTTTTTTTTTTTTTTGCAAAGTTTTTTTTTTTTGTTTTGTTTTGTTTTTGGTTGATGTTTTCTACCCTGCATTCACCATTTTTGTGCTGTAACGTTCATTGCTCCACGAGCAACTATGCAGAACATACTCAGACTGACACTGATGCGCTGGCGAGTTCTCGTTGGCATGCTGTTGCCATAAGTACCGACTGCTTGGGGGCAGTGGGCATAGGCCAGAATCAGCAGACCCTCGGCCTGGTGCAAACACACTTTACGATACAGGCATGAGCCAGGCAAGCTCGAAAGATAGGGGAAAAGCGAATTGCATTTGAGCGTCTACGGTGACACGGAGGGCGTTGATCCACTGCATTTGCTTTGGCTAGTGATTGCTACGATTCCAAGCCATCCTGGTTGGCTTATCTGACGCATATTACAGCCGACAATGTGGCAGAAGTGTGGTATGCCGATTACTGAGATACGGGGAATGTCCATCCATTGATAATTTCAGATGCCAAGCATGTTGTTTCACAGAACCGAAACCAAAACTTGTTTGAATGCTAATCCTGGACGTCGTCCAATCATGTAGCACCTTTTACTGACGTCACTGCTGTTAGTTGGTGCAACCGCCGTAAACCGTGCATGGTAGTTTTTCTTTTCTTCCTTCAGGCTTTATTGACTATTGACAATAGAAACCTCTAGATGCCAGGAAAAAGCTTTCACCACCACTTCATTCTCTTTCGACAAAATGCGTAGCTCACAGAATAATGATTTGCACGGTGCTGCCTCCACCACCGTCGTGGGCTTCATAACTCGCTTCTGTCGAGTCACTGTCATCACTAACTGATGGCGGCACGCAATTCTCTTCTTCACTGAAGTCATCATTGCCTTTGCCAAGTGCACCACCGTAAAATGCACGCGATAAGAAAGCGGCCTTGCTTCTCAGCGAACAGCACACACGTGAAAACGCTCTGCAATCCAGAAGACTTATGCTGAACATTTTACTGCACCCTAGTGCAAATGGCAGAAAACTTCAACAAAGTTCACTTATCCCTCAAGAGATGGTGCATCATGTATACAAAGAATGCAGGCACATCGCAGTTGCTATCACCCCATTGTGATAGATGAGCGTGAATTAGAGATGCTTTTATGGTGTTTTTATGTGCCTATAAATGAAAATTTGCACCTATATGAACACTATTTAGCCTCAAGTTTTGCTTTTGAGTGCACCCTGAGAGCGTTGTTCATGGTACCGGGCAGCATAGACTGTTTGGAACTCTATACTGTTCAAACTAGTCCTCTAGTTCACCAGCTACCAGAAAACAACATTAGCAGCAGTGGAATGGGACGCACAATTTTCAATCCAAAAATCTAGAGATGGTGGCAGTTTTCTGTTGTGTTCACAATTTTCCCACTGTGATTCATAGATTGTTTGCCACGTGCTCTCCAAACAGATTTATTCAAACATGTGCAGTCTGTGGGCCAACGTATGGGATAGCAGAGGATCCCGGCTAGCTTCGCTAGAGAACGTGCTACGCGCCTTACATTAACCCCAGCGAAATTCGAGGACTGACGCACGGGTTCAGGTACTCAAATGCAGTGGACAGACTCTGACTATCCAAAGTGAGGCTTTATTGCCTGGCAGATACAGGCCATGTACCAGACAACACGACTATCGCTCGCAGGGAGACAGTGGCTTCGTTCACTCTCTCAAGCCGCGGGACTCAGACCTCAATATTCGTCATCGCAGTGCGGGAGCGGGGGAGGCATCCCTTGCGACCGGTCAGGACGGAATCTCTTGGCAGAGTCCCGTAGAGCCAACTGGGTTCACTGTCACCGGGGCATTCGGAGTAGGCACTAATCGCCCAGTCGACTCCCAGTCGACTCCCCGGAGCCCCGCGGGTGGGCTCCGGGGGAGAGGTGGTCTTCCCCTGGTCGGGGAGAAGGTGGGCGTAAATGGAGGCGACAAACTGTCCCTCCTTCCCCCTGCTCCCTCGCGCACACCGCGTCGCGTGGGGTCACGAAGAGGTTACAACTCACGTGACGCGCCGTCTGCCCAAAAGGTGGCTCCCAGCTCGCCGAAACATGTGCAGGCGAGGTGTAGGGAAACAAGGGTCCCCACAAGTCGCATCCTCATTCTATAAGCATACTCAAATCCATCTCTATTTTCAGTGCAATGGTTGAGCAATGAACACGCCTGCATTAGCAGATAATTCCTATATTGAAGATTTATTCATAAATCGTCATCTCTCTTCATTATGTCTGTTTTTTTTTTGTGTTGTAATTAAATTGTGGCAGGCAGAGGTAAAGTACCGCTCTTTTTTAATCAGTATTCCCAGATCTCGGGTATTCTTTTTCATGCCTGTTTCACTATATGCGATGCTCAAGCAAGCAACAGTGGCCATTGAATATGAATGGGATCAGTGCGTTTGTTGAAGTAAGCCAGTAGATTTTCACTAGTACCACTAATTTCCACTAATTGAACAGCTATGATCTACTGTTGGCACTTTTGTGCCAATAATTGAATATAAACAATAGTATTTTCGGTTTGCCTGTCGTAGATACAGGTGCATGCGTCTTCGTGTAAAATTATTAGCATTTATGCAAAAATTTATCGTGCCTACATTTACAATGTTGGAGGCCTAAAACGTGATTGTGCCTGCCTTTTTCTGGTGCTTAAAACACACTTTTCTAATTCCTAAAAATCCGGCCTCTGGTGATAAGTTCTGCTGCCAGAAAACGAAAAGTTTTATCTTTTCAAGACAAGCTCCCAATTTTAAATGCCGTCATCCGTTGAGAAAGAAGAATGTTGCCGCCCGGTACAGTATACCAGCCTGCACTCTCTCAACAATTTTGAGCGCACAGCATCAGGTTCACCAAAAGGTGCCCTTTCATTACGTTTGGTTCTTGAAACGTGTAAAGGAACCAAAAAGTGTCAAAAGGAAAAGGCAATACTTTACTTAAGTTATGTTTGTGAATACCGGGGTAAATGACTTTGCTTCTTTGGAGCACGGTGTAGTGCCTAAGCTCGCGCAAAAGCAGCAAGCACAACTTGCGCAGTTTTCCACTCTAAAATAAATCTTCGAAGGACGAGATGAGTTCACTTTCAATGATGTCTAGCATTTCGGTTTCGTTTCTGTTTCATTCACGAGAGCCTTGACTCGAAACCTGCATGTAATGAAAAATTGTGAATTTATGTCGATCTCGTTACATCCAGGTTTAACTTTATGTGTGCCTGTAGAAAGAGCGTACCATGGGCGTTTGTTTCTGAGAAAGGCTTTGGCAAGCTTCACCAATCCTGTGCTTAACCATTCACGATTTGCGATGTAAAAAATTGTAGTGCGTGAAAGTGTGTGCGACATCGACGCCTGCTTTCTTGATTGATTGTAGGGTTTAACACGCCGACGCAACACAGGCGATGAGGTGCGCCATAGTGGAGGGCTCCGTATTTGTATTCGTGACACTGTAATCCACCTGCGTAGGCCATTTTGTTTTTACACATTAATGTAAAATAAGTCAAAGTGGACCTTTTTTAATGGAACATCCTGATGAAACAACACCTAGCCTCTAACAAGCGTTGCCTTAAAGGGGCCATGCACACAAAATGCACGTTTGTTTTATTCGAAATATTTCGTGTTTTATAGTGCCCCCAGCGCTTGTCCGGACGCAAACGATGCTTTATTCACTTTGAAATTAACCAATTCAGGTTAAAATTTTGATTATCCCACCAAATCGTGTGTTTTAACGACGTCTGCAATGACATCATAAGAGGGTCTCTTCAAGCTAAACTTGGTGTGAAGCGGAGACTCATTTACCATTAGTCAACCTAGATGATGGCACCATACTGCAGCGGACCGTTTCCCGCCTTTGCTTTGTTTTTGACCGTATTCGTACCTGGCTTGTTTTTGTTAAGGTAGAAAATAATCATTTTGAGAAGGCTGTGGCTAGCGTTCCGTCCAGATGGAACGATATACAAGTGCTAAAGTTCCGTCCAGACGGAACGAAGCGCTGCGGGTTATCCTTCCGTCCAGATGGAATACAACTGAGAGCTTAGTGTTCCATCCAGACGGAGCCAGCATGAAATTTGTAGAGTTCCGTCCAGACGAAAGCAAAACCGGCTGATTAGACGCCATGCATAGTCTCTGGATTTGGTGTGGAGGCTGCGCCTACGATAGCGACACTTTTGTACCGGGTTCGATTCTCCCCTGACATACTTTTTTTTTTGCGTGGTTGTGACGGTTGTGCCAGCGTTTTGTAACAGCTAACTTCGCACCCCTTTTATAATAGACGCGGTGAGAGCAGTCGGTCTTGATTTAGCACTCAACCGGCCGCTCCGCTACTGCTCACTAGAGCCAAGACCAACATATCCATCGCCACAGAGTTCTCATCATATGTAGTTCGTAATGGTGATTAATTAACGGTTATTCTGGCTAGTCAATGACCGGAAGCGGTTCATTCGGCTGGGTAAATTCCAAGAAAGACTGCTCTCGATCTGCTTGTTGTGAAGCGGGCGGGGTCGAGGTAGCGGCATAGTATTTCTTTTTCTATGGTAGCGGCTTGGAGCTCCGTTTGACGGAGTTGTAGTCATGCGCTGGGTCCCACACTGAACACGCATACTCAAGTTTAGGGCGGATTAGTGTCTGGTAACGAACTAGTTTTAAGTTAGATGTAGCCATAAAAAAATTACGTCGCAGATAGTTAGTCCGGTCGCCTTTCTTGAGTTTTGTTGATTTTTACCCAACCGGTCAAACTGCTCTGCTCATTGACTAGCCAGAGTCACATTTGATTAATAATCACTGTCAATATTACAGATGATCGGCCGTCAAACGAACCGCCAAGCTCAACCACGCCCGCTTCACAATAAACAGATCCAGAGCAGTCTTTCTTGATATTTACCCAGCCAAATAACCGTTAATTAATAATCACCATTACAAACTACAGATGATCAGAACTCTGTGGTGATGAATATGTTGGCCTTGGCTCTAGTGCGCGGCAGCGGAGCGGCCGGTTGAGTGCAAAATTGTAAAGGGGGCGCGAAGTTAGCTGTTACAAAACGCTGGCACAACCGGCACAACCACGGAAAAAAAAAAAAAAAAAAGTATGTCCGGGGGGAATCGAACGCGGTACAAAAGTGTCGCTATTGAAGGTGCAACCTCCACACCAAATTCGGAGACTGTGCATCGCGTGTAATCAGCCAGTTTTGCTTTCGTCTGGACGGAACTGTACAAATTTCATGCCGCTCCGTCTGGACGGAACACTAAGCTTTCAGTTGTATTCCGTCTGGACGGGACGCTAGCCACAGCCTTTTGAGAAACATGGGACTCACTTGACAAATGAGGTCCCGTAAGACGCCGTCAGTTACGCCATCGCCCAGTGTCATCTGAAACAACCCCAAAGAGCCGCAGAGCTGTGCAGCTAAAACAAGCATAGTGTGCTCAGTACCAACAGCAGTATACATCGGTACTTCTATGTTTAAGTGTGCTTTCATAACTTCCCCTGTTTACCGTACCATTCTCTATGCTATAAAAAGAGTGTGCCCTAAATTTAAGTGCAAATAGCTCGTTCGGCAAGCTTATAAGCTCTGCCTAAATTGCGTTTGCTTTTTCAAGCCTCAGCCAATCACACAGCTATGACATCATAGGTTCTGCTGTGGGAAAATGAGCTAGTGGGTTGCATGGCCATTCCCTTTTTCCTAATTATATAGCTTATTTGAGCGAAGTGTGTGTTAAAAGTGGTGTCAGTATGATTCTAACGAGGCAACCTTTCGAATAAACCAAACTTGTGTTTTGTCTGCATGGCTCCTTTAAGCCTTGATAAAGATGATGTTTGTGTGCACACACGAATAAGACCGCACCAAGGTTTCTTAGAACCTGTTGTTAAGCCAAGTGGGGGTCTGATATGCTCAATCACACGTCATTGGCTGTTTCTGAAAAAGAAAAAAAAAATGAAATTTACAGATCTCTTTGCATTGTTTTGAGTAGCTTGGCTGTGCAGTGGTGAAAGTGTTTGCTTTTATGGAAGAACGACGTAGTTTGCTGGCGAATACAATTGCGACCGTAACTGCAATGTTAGCGAGAGGCAGCATAAAGAGCAGAGTCACACCTTTATTATCTTAGATAGCAATCGAGTTCCTTACATTGGCTGGCAGTGACATATTGTGGGATCGGGACCCAGTGATGTCCCGTACTGGGAAGAAAAATTCCCATTTCTAGGTTCAAAAATTCCCTACTTTGTAGCATTTTCCGGCAAGTTTCTCTAGAATTCCCTGAAAATTTCCCTGCATTCTTGTTTTATAGCCGATAGATCTTTACGGGATTCCTGTTCAGTTTTGGTGTATTAGCCAGGGCCACCGATGTCTTTTTTATGTAGCCTTCCCTCACGCAGATGCCGTTCAGAAAATCAGACTTTCAGGGTGAACTAAATACCACTACATCTGGCGCTCAGCAGCATTTAACTATGCAGTTCACGCTTTGTACCAAGGGGCGTGCTTACTTTGCATGCTAGAGCTCTAAGTTAAAACTGCCCGTATGAAAAAGAATGAGGCATTGTCGGGTAATTGAGGTAATTTTGGCTCAGTGGAACTGCGGGCGCCATCTGTTGTTGACATCACGCAGACTAATGCGCACCTGAAATGCTTTTTTTTATATTGTGCAGGAATACATGCGGACAGGCTTCAGCCCTCAAGCCGCTGCCGCTTCACCCTTTACTATCTCTTTCTCATGGAGTATTCTTTCCTCTATGCTCCCACCTGCTTTATTGACTAGATTGTAAACGATCTTGGATGCTTGTGGCTTGCGTGACCACGACTCTGGATATTTGAACATAAATCCCACGAAGCGTAAGGTAACTTTTTAAACAAAAACGGAGTAACAAAGAATGCGTGGTCGAGTTAACTGACCTTATTTTTTTGTTACTCCAAGACTTCTGAAATTGCCTGTCTATTAGAGATTCCTTTTTTCCCTTGTGGCCAAAATTACAGCTGAAAATTCCCCGAAAAAGGGAAAAATCCCCGCACGGAACATCACTGTCAGGACCCCGGTTCCTGCGTGGGACCTTGAGTCAAGTAGGGACAATGTGAGGTGCACCAAGAAGGGGGATTTGTCATCAAAGGAGGGCATTTTTCAGTTGCTTACGGTGCCCTGAAACACTTAGTCCCTGTTTCAGTTATGCGCTTCATGCAGGCAATATTATTTGAAGTACTGTCATGCCGTATTCGAGGTTGGAAGCTTCTCTTATCATATTGAAGGTCCCAAAAATTTGCCAGTGTTTTGGGCTCGAATATGTGTCGCATTAGCGCATAATTTCCGTTGTTCAAACCCAGCGGTATGCCTGTTTTTAAAAACCACATCACCAATTTGTAGACGTACTAGAGTCGACCAGCCACGGTGGCTTAGTGGCTAAGACGTTGCGCTGCTGAGCACGGGGCCGCGGCTTCGATTTCCGGCCACGGCGGCCGCTTTTCTGATGGAGGCGTGAAAAGCAAAAACGCCCGTGTGTACGAGATTTCGGCACACATTAAAGATCCCCAGGTGGTCAAAATTAATCTGGAGCCCTCCACTACTACGCGCCTCATCGCCTGCGTTGTGTCGGCGCGTTACACCCTACAATCAATCAATCAATCGTACTAGAGCAGCGACACCTTGTGGCATGTGATACCAAGCTTTCAACATGTGTGCAGTCCTTTCGTGCACATACAGCACTACATCCGTCTTGCAAGCTGGTGACCTGGTTCGAGCCTCAGCGATATTCGTACATTTTTTCATTCATTCTACTTGAACCAGATTTGTTTCCGTCGTTGGTTTATTACGTAATTTATGTTACCTTTGTGCACTATTTTTGGAAATCGGGGGGGTCTTGTACCTTCTACATTGATCTTGGCAGGAAGGGCAGTTGTTCACTGGATTTACTGCACTGAATTCCTTGCACGGAGCAAGAACATATTGGCGGTGAAATGGGCTATTGTGTTGGGGATGGTAGCAGCATCTGATAGACGGAATGATGGCGGCCGCAATTCATTCTGGGGCTGCGCAGTGCAACGCCGATCACAGCAGCCGTGCAGTTTCTTCTCCCGAGACGGATGCTGCTAGCTTAGCCTTGGCCAAGCGCCTGTGACGTTATCTGGCCGCGCTACGAAGCGTTGTTTTCCCTCCTGTCTTGATGTTGCTCTGCGACTCTTTGGCACGCTGTGCCTTTGGAAGAATTTAAATGCACACTGGGCATGCTTCAAAGAAAAATGTCGTCTTGCTTCAATTGCAGGGCCGAGGACAGGAAAGAGCTGCAAGCTCCTAGCTCCATCCCGAACAGTCGTCTCCAGCACCAACGCAACTACACATCGAGCGATAAGAAGAAGGGGTCTGCGGAATGTCACATAACTCATTATTTGAAAATCTCCTCAGTGTCAGCTTCTTGTTTGCCTGTTGTTTGCTTGGCACTGATCGCAGTAGTGTGTTCGATAAAGTGTTGTCGATTCCACATGAACCCAAAGAATGTAATGGTCCATGTACCAGAATTAAAAGCAGGCTGTTTCTGTTTCTGTTAATGGCTATAACAAATGAGCCACATCACAGGTAGTCAAACAATTGCATCCGGTGGGTCCGAAGGAGAGCCTAATGCAGCTTAGATTATTTTAATGCAGCGTAGCTGATTTTAATGTAGCTTAGATGACTCAGATTATTTTATATAGTTGACAAATATATTTGCAATAAAAATATTGGGTACACTCTCTGTGCTGTCACAATGTTTGCCAAGCAAGTATTGCCAAGGTGGTAGTGCCTTAATAACTCTTCTGTGTTCCCTAGTGAATTTGCTGTGACCAGTGAAATCTAATCTACACTACCATCGTTGTCCTATCTGCAGCAGTACAAAGGCTGCTCCAATATTACCCAGCTGCTCCTGTCTTGCTTCTGTGGATCCCCCAGTATAATAAACAATGCTCTAGACATCAACCTAGGCTTAAGGGGGCACACTGGTCTTAGGAACTTTTTTTTTTTTTTTTTTTTTGCTTTCCAACCAATCTTCCTAAAACTTTATGGGGGCTTGTTCAGTTTTTTAGCTGACTTCGAATATCCAATTAGTTTTGACATAAGGCATTTAGTTTCCAATATAAGCATAAATATTTCTTGATTGTTCCTGAGAACAATAAAAAAACACTTATCTTGAAAAAAATTACCAGCAACGCATGAATAGATACCGCAAGTTGTGGAGAATGAAATGTGGGAAACAGTTCTTTTTTGTTTTGTTTTGTTTTGCAATCGCATACAAGTTTGCATTGATTCTAACAGGAGTACTTCTAGGTTTGAAGTACTCCTGGTAACCAGTTAAAAATAATGCTAATTATACAACTACTGAAACAGAAAATGCAAAATCTGCTTCCTTTATTGGAGGGTTTAAACATTCTGCTTTACGCTGCAAAACTAATTATCTTTCTAGGTGCTCTATGTGCTGGGATTTATCTCTCGAGAAAGGAGAAAATTATGGAAAAAAGTAAGCCCCGCCGCTGAGGGAAGTGTGCATGCCCTGGGAGGCCAGTCCTATCGCCCAAGAAGCCGGCCACAAATTGTTGCGTGCTACCGCTTCGGAGCAAAGCATAAGAAGTAAAGTTCGGTCGGCACCAGAATCCCGGGACGCTCGCCGCCGAGTCTGTACACAAAGCAGCCGCGTCGGCGGATTGCCTCGAAAGCGCGTCATCCCTATTTCATATTTGCCGCGCTTTCGAGGTGCTTTTTCAAAAAAAGTGCTACGAGTTGTGCCGCGCCTCCGCCAGATGGCGCCACGGGTCCTGCGACCGAGAGAAGACGCAGTGAAACATCCCCCTCGCGAGGGGCACGATCAAATGCAGAGCATTTCCGGGGGCGCACGACGTTAAGTAGTTTGCGTTACGTTAATGTTGTTGCACTTGTGGCAACTGCTGACGAGAGAGCGCTCGTCAGCAGTAATTTGAATGAGTCAACGATATAAGGCGCGTTCGTAGCGTCCCATTCTGTGTCGGCTTTGTGGCGCAGTGGGTAGAGCACCATGTACATTGCGTTCCGCCCGCAGGGTCGAGGGATCGAAACCGGGCGCCGGATAGTTTTTTTTTTTTTTTTTTTTTATAGTAGGGAGGGGTGCGGTGCGGACTACGGACGTCAACGCGGGTGACATTGTGAGTTACTGAAATGCTCTGCATTTAAAATTGTTAGATTTTTCCTCGGAATTGGGCCTGTACGGCTTTTATAAGTACCTGGTACTGTTCAAGGGCCAACCTTTCGGAGGAACAACTCTGCAAACGAAAGAAAATGTAATACCTAAAAAAGTGCTTTTTTAGGGAATTTTTCAGTCCCAGAGACCCATGAGCCCCCCGAACCCTGCAGCACTTACCATCAGCTACTCAGAATGTATTTTGGGGTAAAGTCTCTTGTCCCAGCAGTCTCCGCCCACAAGAATTATGAAAATCCCTTCACTATCGCCAAAACTAGGCGCAATGAGAAATCGCACATAATTGTTCCCTCTCAACTCGACCGCAGACAACGTGACGAAAGCTACGCGGCTCGCGGCGTTCTCTTCAGCGGCCTTCGATATATCACAGGCCGGGGAGTTTTCTCCTTTTCTCCGCAACGTGGAGGGGTCTATTTCCGGTCTGGTGCCACAAAAAAGCAGGCGAGGGTGCCTGCTCGCAAGGACGCGCTCAGGTTGGTTGGGCGTTTTTGAAGCAATAAACGTTTGTTGTCGAGGGGTCTTGTTGAAAGGGGACTATTGAGTTCGTCACTCAAACTCCGCGCGCACTCAAAACAAAAGAAATGCCAAAGCTGTGCGTACAGGTTCAGGCATAGAAGAGGTTGGTACAGAGCACCGACGATGACGGATGTCGCAGGAAATTCGTGAAATAAGCCGCGAAGTTGACCAGCGACAGCCAATAGGACAGCCATGGCTGCAGTGATGTCGTTTAGGCCATACCAGAGGTGCATAATGAGGAGAACTGAAGAGAGTGCGGTTGGTTTTTCCGCGTCTTCCACAGCGATTTGCGTGCTCACCACTTCACGTGCACGTGTAATATTTGGATCAGGTATTCCTGGCAGTGTAATATAAACGTCGCGCAGGTTTACTTGCACTGCTCAAAAAGTGTTGCAGGGTCCCCTTAACTTACAAACATCGGCAGTGAATTGTCTTCATCTCTTCAACCAAACTAAAAAACGTGCAAAAACAACTCTTCTTACCTAGACCTTGTAAAATACGAAGCAGCAGTTGGCTCAGTGGAAGCTGCTGTGGTGGTGAAAGTGCTGGGAAACCAGGCCTTACAAAGTCTCGTGAAAGCTCTTAGAGAATGTAGTACATGTCGATGGCTCACACTTACGGGGAGTTTGCTTTTTGAAACCGTGAAAGACTTTATCTGTCTGAAGTGCTTCCAAATGCAATTTCAGTGCCAGTAACAAGGCACATTTCAGAACCGGCACCCACAATGCAGCACAAGCTCATTAGAGTTCACATAACTTCAATTTTTCTGAACCCCAGTGCAAGAGATAAAAACCCTAACCACTGTTATCTACTCCACAGTCATTAAACCAATCCTTAAAGGGGCCATGCAGACAAAATAAAAGTTTGTTTTATTCGAAATATTTCGTGTTTTAATGCCCCTAGCGCTTGTCCGGCAGCAAACGATGCTTTATTCCCTGACAAATTAATCAATTTAAATTAAGTTAATATTTTGATTCTCCCGCCAAATCGTGTGATTTCGTGACGTCTGCAATGATTTGTTTACTATTAGTCAACCTAGATGGAGCCACCATACCGTGGCGGGCCGTTTTCTGCCTTTGTTTTTGGCCGTATTTGTACCTCGATTGTTTCTGTTAACGTAGAAAATAATCGTTTTGTGAAACATGGTGTTCGATCGACAAATATGGTCGTGTAGTAAGGCGCCGTCGCTTACGCCAATTGGCCAGTGTCGTCCGAGACAACCCCAAAGCGTTGCAGTGCTGTGCATCTAAATGAAGCATGGGGTGTGAACTACCAGCAGCATTGGTACTTCCATGCTTACAAGTGCTTTCATAACTTCCACTGTTTACCTCGCCATTCTTACTGCTATAAAAAGGATGTGCCCTAAATGTAAGCACAAATAGCCCATTCGTCAAGTTTAAAAGCCCCGCTAATTTGCGTTTGCTTTGCCAACCTCAGCCATTCGCAAAGCTGGCACATATGACATCGTAGGTTCTGTTGCGGGAGATGAGCTAGTGGGTTGCATGGCCGTTCCCTTTTTTCCTAATTATGTAGCTTATTTGAGCGAAGTTTACGTTAGAAGTGGTGTCAGTATGCTTGTGTTTTGTCTGCATGGCCTTTTTAACACAGAAAAGGACCTGCAGAAACACCTTGTGTATCAAGGTGACGGTAGTGGTGACACCGCGGACCCCGAGCCCATGTGGGTTGGACCCACGCACGCCCTCGGCTGTTCGTGGCTTTGCCGCATCTGGGGAAAAGGGCATCCTGGTGGTCGCGCCAAAGCCAGGGTTGTTTTTGTTGGCCTGCTGGCAGTGGCAACACGCCGCTTTGGCCCCCACTTCTCACAGACTGTGCCCCCGGTCTGACCCGCCCTGGGGGGATTCGGCCAGTCACCCTTTCCTGTCCTCCTCTTGGTTCCTTCCCTTTCCTATTATCTTTCCTAACCCTGTCCTGTTATCTCCCTCCTTCCTTATTATACGTTTTTCCAGGCGGCGAGGGTTAAATTTGTGCAAAGATGTCAGTCTTCAATCCAAGCATAAGGTTGTAGTGGCAAGGTTTGGTTAACGTGTACAGCACAGTCCCGTTCCCTTGTTGGGTTGGGTGACCAGCCTTGCCAACGAATTGAAAATAAGTTTAATGGCTACATTTTCTATTCCACTCACAAAATGTGATCAACCTCCTATAGGGTTGTTACCTTTCCCGGAAAAAAAACGGCCCTTCGAGGGGGGGGGGTATGTAGAATGTTTAATTTGTGTTGAAAAAAAGACACCATGTTTTTGACATGTATTGCTATTTATTGTAGCGTTTTCTTAGATAGGAATCAACATAACCTTTGTACTGAAAGTGATTCAGAGCTAGGTTATTGCTCTGTATGTGCTTCACTGAAATGTAACCGCAATTGCTTACTGCCGCGGCAGCATTTCGTTCTTTTCTTCCTCCCTTAGGTCCCCCTCCATCTCGGGCAGCGCGCTTGCCCGCATATTTTTTCTGCTCGCGTGTCTTTGCGCAGCTTGTCGACATATTTATCGTCTTAGTTGTTGAATTGACGCTTATAAAACCCCAAAATGGACATAATCACGGCGCAAAGGCCAAAAAACCGGCTAATGACAGCCGGTTTTAATTATGGACCGGCAACCGGCCCGCTGTTTAAAAAAAAACCGATCGGGCAGGTGGCCACCCTAACCTCCTAAAAGGGATCTCACCGAAGCACTGAGAATCGAACCACCTGAGGCAACACTCAGCAAGTACCTAGTGGTACACTCAACCGACGACAAATCACTAATCATTGACCTGTCAGTGTTCTTCATTGCCAAGTGCATTGAAAACATTGTTGGGAAAGATCACAATGCCAAAAAGGTGCCCTCCAGAGATGTACTTGTTGCGGTAATGCGAAAAAACCAAAGTGAGAACCTTCTGAAGCAAGAAGAAATTTCCAACTTGGCCGTCACCATTGTGCCGCATCGTACTCTAAACACTGTCCAAGGTGTTATTTCTGACAAAGAACTACTGCATGAGGCAGAAGGTGATCTCCTTGAGGGAATGCGAGACCAAGGTAATGTTAGCATTCGTAGAATCGTAATGAAGAGAGGTGGACCAGACATCAAGACCCGACGCGCCATCCTTACTTTCGCCAGCTCTACCCTGCCCGAGACAGTGAAGGCAGCTTTTATTAGCTGTCGTGTTCACGCCTACATGCCTAATTCAAGGCAATGCTTTATGTGTCAGCATTACGGCCATGGAACACTAGCTAGCCGTGGCAAACTCATATGTGGCGAAAACGATCACACCTCTGAGAAATGCCAAAACACAATTATGAAATGTCAAACTGCAGTGGCTCACACGCTGCATACTCATGACCTTGCCCATCTTTCAAAAAAGAAAAGGAGATCATTAATATCCACGTAACTGAAAACATAACTTTCCTAGAAGCACGCCGAAAGCACAAGTTGTTTTCAACCGCATCCTATGCAAACACCACCCGCCGGGGGGTCGGGGCGACGTTTGGTTAGTACGGTGACACAGTGTAGCCTAGCTTATTTGTCACTATCGTTAACCCCTTTTGAACGGTCAGCAGCTCCTGCCTCTAGAGCAGAGGCCCTGGTGGTTCCTCCTCCTGCTGGGCTGCCATCCACAGCCCAGCGCCCCACCGCAACTCCTGCGGAGCACGTGGAGGGTGTGGCGATGGGCGCTGTTGGGACTGGTCCGGCCTCTTCCAGTCCAGCTCCATCGGCCCCCACGACACCTGAGGGCATTGAGAGCACGAACATTGGGGGCTCCACACATACACACATACCCCTTTCCTTCCTGCATCACAGGCTCGGGCTTTGCAGAGAAGCCCAAGGCCACGTCAGGGACCAATCCACGAGGTAAATGTCAGAAGGGTACCGCTTTGGTGACACCTGAATTGTCAGACGAAGATGTGGACACTTTGGCATCTCAACCTGCACAGCAGGCACAAAATGAGCGCCGAAGCACTCGTGGCCGTGGGAAAAAAACCAGCTCCTCGCATCGCAGGCCCTAAACAAGACTCCCTGACGTGAACCAAAACGGGCAACTAACAAACTGCATTTTTATTATTTCTAATCCATAATTCCTGTTGAAAACATATTTCAATGAAATTGTAGGGGTCTCGTAAAAAACTTAGATGATGTATATGAACTCCTTTATAAACATCAATCCCGTCTTGTTTGCCTCCAAGAGATACACCTGAATCCCAAGCAAAGTAACTTTCTGAAGCAATACACTGTCTTCAGGAAAGATGGAGATGCCTTTGCTTGTTCACCTGGCGGGTTTGCCATTGTGACCCGAAAATCCATCTTATCCCAGTCGATTAGACTACTCACCAGGCTTGAGGCGGTTGCTGTCAGCGTTATCATTTTTGGTCAGCTGATTACTGTATGTTCCTTATACATTCCCCCAGATTATCGTCTATCTACCTCAGAATTCGAGTCCTTGGTGGATGAGCTTCCTGAACTCTTTATCTTAGTTGGAGATCTAAGCGCACACAACAAACTCTGGGGTCCTGGGAGAACTGATGCCCGTGGCCGTTTAATTGAACATTTCTTGGTATCATCTGGTGTTTGTCTGTTTAGCAAAAACAGCTAACAGATTGCAACACCACACACAACACGTATTCACGCATAGACTTGGCAATCAGTTCGACCGTTAGGAAGTGACCATTTTTAAGTATCCTTGTAGTGCCTAGGCCAAGACCCCTACACTGCAACCCCAACTAAAAGGTTTAAAGAAACCGTTGCAGACTGGGAGAAATTTAAGCAGAAATCTTAACTCTCACACCAGTGGTGTAACTAGATAGGACGGCGCCCAGGGCAAATATATTTTCGCGCACCTCATGATAATATTGATAGTGATTATTATTATTATTATTATTATTATATTGTCGTCAATATGTTGAAAAAAGGCCACCTGGCTGTTTTAGTAAAGCGAATGAGTGATTGTTGGATTGATTGTTCGCTACAGTGGACGATAGCCGTCTTAGCATATGTATTCATCGTACCATATGCCAGAAGTCCACAAGGTTCGAAAGAAAAGTGAAAGAAAAAACGGGCCTTCTCGGTAACCGGTTCTCGTCTCGCTTCACATGAAATAGGACTATGAAATGTATTGCTCAAATGATTTATTGCAACTTCATATCTGCATACTATGCCCACATTTTTTATTAATGCTAACGATGCGTAAAATACTCATCCCGGGAATCCCTGTTGTCACCTCGTCGCATATCACTGCCGTTTATGACGCCAGTGCTGATGCTCATCGTCAGCAAGTTGCCAAGAAAAAAAAATGACTCCAATCCACGCTGTGAAGGTGGTTGGAAAGCAAAGCTTTAAACGACGCCCGCAAGAATATCCCAATGCGACGTCACTTGGATTCACACACATGGCTCTACAAGGAGTGAAACAAGAGATTCTGCCAGCCGTTACCTAAAATTCACGGGGCGGCGTCACGAACGTAGCAGTGTCAGCCACGGCCAGGGCTAGAGCGGCGGATCCCGCCACTGTAGCCCGGCCGTGAGTCGGCGGAAAGAAAACGGTGAGGAGCGTCTTTCGAAGTGTGAGACAACGGAACCTAGCCATCCTGATGTGCTAGCTTGGGGCTGCGGCAGGAAATAGAACGCAACCGCGCAAGCTCAGGAGCGCAACGCCTTCCACTGAGCATTCGAGGCGGGTATAGTTTTTGATGGAATACGACCATAATGCTTTGGAGTGAATATAAAAGAGGGTCCCTAACATCTACTGCACGTGGTTCACCTCGCCAGCTCGCCTTGTAAGAATACCTGCAAAGGAATAATCTAATTGTAAGGGTGCCACCCACCCCACCGCCTGCTTCTGGAATACAAACGAAAACAGAAAGCACATGCATACGTGCAGCACCCACACACACTCGATATCATCTGGGGTTGCCTTCTGGACTCCGCACCCAAGTATTCACACATAGGTGCATGCGCCGCTTTGTGACAACGAAAGCAGTAAGGAAAGCAGAAAGGAAATCAGAAAGGAAAGAAACTGCTTGAACAGCCACATTGTAGCAAAAGAATAGTGCTGAGGAAGACAAGGGCGGACAGAGAAGGACATATATGCGGGGAGGTGCACGGGGCGCTAGCGCCCCGTGTGTGTCCTCCGACATTGCGCCCCATGTGTGGCTTGCTCTACTCGTCCTTGTCTTCCTGAGCCCTGTTCTTTTGCTGCAATGTCGTGCCAACAAGCCCATACTGGCGCTCTCTTGAACAGTGACTTTTGCGGCAGTGCCGCCCCGCTGCGGTGACATACGGTAACCAGCTGCCGCTTTTTCCCCTAGGGCACATGTTGGGAGGACTCGGATCGGCGCCCCCTCCCAAGTGGCGCCCGGGGCACATGTACCCCCTTGCCCCCCCTTAGTTACGCCACTGTCTCACACACTTCCATAGGACGCTTGGGTATTGATGAAGACTGTAGCCATGTCACAGCGCATATCCTTGATGCTTGAGAGAAATTCCTTCCCCAGACTTCTGGTTTGATTGATTGATTGTGGGGTTTAACGCGCCGACACAACGCAGGCGATGAGGCGCGCCGTAGTGGAGGGCTCCGGATTAATTTTGACCACCTGGGGATCTTTATCGTGCGCCGAAATCTCGTACACACGGGCGTTTTTGCTTTTCGCCTCCATCAGAAAAGCTGCCGCCGCGGCCGGGAATCGAACCCGCGACCTCGTGCTCAGCAGCGCAACGCCTTAGCCACTGAGCCACCGCGGCGGGTCAGACTTCTGGTAACACAAGTAACCTAAAGTAAAGTAACAAGCACGCCACGCGCAGAACAAGGCATCGGGCATTCTTCGCAGGTACCCAACTGCGGACAACCTTGTAGCGTCCAAGCACACCAAAGCCATGGGAAGGCGCATTCGCCATCAGGTCAAAAGCAATAGCTGGAGGTCCTTCTTCACTTCAATAAATTCTTTCCCAGATATGCGAAAGGTTTGGAACAGGATAAGAAAACTTAATGCCCTTGTTAACACCACTGGTGGCACAAATTCCAGGTGTTTTAGTACCGTGACTACATGGGACGGCGATTACGACGATGACGACAGGAGACGCCAAGAGCCCCAGCCACTAAGGGGCGTTGCCCCTAAAAGTCTTGGCGCTCTTTGGCCTCAAACACCCTTACGCCAATACAACACACATAGTAGAACACAGAAAAACGTTTAAGAGTAAGAAACTTGTTGCAGAATGCCCTCCAAGCAATCTACTGCATGGGTGTGAGCATTGATGGAAGACTTGGAAGTGTAACTATTTCCCTTGAGACACCTATTTTGCAGTACTGGCTGCAGTCATAACATCCACAATAACTATGGTCGTGGATGCAGAACCTTACGACCTTATAGCCATGCCATTCATTGTCATAATCAGAGTCTCTGCTGGACTAGAGCATTCCCACCACCCTTGGCAATTGTCTTCACTGATTCGTGAGAGGCCTGCCGTAACATTCTGCCAAACAACCTGAACAAAAGCATGGTAAAGGCATTGAATCTTCACTTTTGACATACTTTCAACATTATTAAAGACGGTAGTCTTTCTTTGGCTACTTAAACGCAGAAATTTTGGTCTGTCTCTGTGTCTTTCTGTCTGAGACTCGATTCAGCCACCCAGCCAAAGTGAAATAAAACATACCCACAGCCAAGCCTAAGTCCGGTGTTAATGTTCACACTTGTCAACATTGTTGAACAAGAACAAGACATTACACAAATATAAGGTAGAAGATCAATAAATGAGTGATATTTGCAGTGTTCCTTTATTAAAAATTCACGAATGCTTAGTTTTTGGTGTAGCAAATAAAACAATACATCAACTGCAGAAAACCGTTGCCTGCTGTTGCCCGTGCTACCTGGCGGCATTTAAAAAATCAAACAGCAACAGCAACGAAAGGTTCCACTAGATAGGTTCCATGTTCCATTTGGAACGCTTGCAGAGTAGCGCAATGTGGTTCTACAAACGTGGTAGGGTGCCTCAATTCACGCGTCTCTGCCGTACAGCAGCGCTGGCATCAGGGCAGAGCAGTGGAACACGGTAAATTAAAATTTACTTGAGCTGACTTCTTGCTTGTTATCTTGGGAGGAACGAGACGGGAGAGGAACAGCATGAGAGGTGAGCGGGAAAGAGAAGGGAGGCATTTACTTGCCAGGGGTGCCAGTCCACTATCGTCTTTCGTGGACATTTGCAACAAAAGGAGCAGATACGCAATTATTCTTATGACCTCTGGGCCTGCTGGGATGTTTGACAATAAAAAAAGCTTGATGCTCCTCATGCCCATGTGCTAGTGCTTTTCTTTGCACAAGGTGGTTGCTGTATTTCACCAAAAAGAGGGTTATTGAGTGTATCATTGTTATTGAGTGTGTCATTTAATCGCATTTTAGAGTGCACACTGTCGGTGTACTGAGGTTATGGGAAAACAACATTGCAGGGAAGTGCTAAACTGTACGTTGTGCAGCGAACCCGATGCAGAACCTGCAGTGCAAGTTCTTTGTTGCACTAGCCAAAAGCTGCTGCCATGGCTTGAGCCGTAAGCTTACTCACTTCGCAAATGGTGATTCCATAGATTGAGTGTAAAAGTTCCAGCATTTATTGTCATTCTTCCCCTGGTTTTCAGTGTTGGTAGGATGCAGCACAAAGGGTAGTTGCTTCGATTTATGCAAAAATTAGACGGCGCAAAGGACTCTTTTGACATTATGTGTTCATTTTTTGTTCATACAGCAAACAACTGAAAGAATCTTCCTGGCATCAAAGCCGTTATTACCGATAACAGTCGTTTTAGGTACGCGATAGAAGAATTATGTCCTAATCTGTAGCAATTTTTGTTTTACACCTTTCCACTGTATCTTGCCTGCCTTTTTTTTTGCCCACCCCTCATGTAATGCCCCCGAAAGGGCCCTTGAGGTACCAATAAATAATAAATACATAATGTGTCTGGCTGTACTACAGTAGCTGACCGATTTTTCTGGACCTGGAGGGGAACGAGAAATATTCCAAATAAACGCGCAGTCCGAAACATCCATGAGTCATTACTCCTATGGAACAACTGGCAGTTCCTCGGGGAAGTCCGAAATATCCAGCAAGTCCGAACTCTTGGAGTCCGAAAAAATGGTCGGCTACTGTAGTTGGCACACGTGGTGCATGCATCAATGTATGTGACCGTCACATTCAGATGATGCAGAGTCAGTTGTCGCAGCAGTTCAATAATTAAACACCAAAGATTTGATTTTTAAGTGCGAATGCACTTTATAAGCGACCCCAAACCATCCACCACCGGCGGCGTTGGCGTCCGCAGTGCTCCTCTATATTTGAAAAAGAAACAGCATCCGGCGCCAGGTTTCGATCCGAGGACTTTGCGGCCGCAGCGCGACGCGCTACCGACCAAGCCACGGACGCGACGGTGATATCAGTGTTAGACGCGCCTTATATCTTTAACGCATTCAAACTACGTCGTCAGCGGCGTGCATTGGTGACTCAGCGGCGTTATAGCGGCTTGATAACTGCGTGGTGTACACGTGATACTACAAACCCGATGGAAGAGATGGAAGAGAAGGCGGCGAGGCGGTGGGCTGCGGGGGCCGAGCGCAAGCGCCGCAAGCGGGCCGACAACCGTGCATTCGCACTTTCACATTCTCCCCCTCGGGGAAATGCGGGGGAATTTTTTTCACTGATGCAAGGTAGGGGAAGTTTACTGGGATGGGCTTTCTGGTTATCTGCGTGTAGTGGGCATCCAGCAGACTATTGAGCATTGCTTGAAACCTTTAACGCGGGCATTTTATCTGCGTTTGTTTGTGTTCATAGCAGTAACGTCAAGAAAAAAATCTACCTATTTCCTGCTTGACTGTTTTTCTCTCGACTTGTCATTCCTTTGAGGCTGACATTGTTTCAGGAGGAATTAATCGATTTGTGTTGGTGGACAAGTTCATTTGCGTTTTTTATCACATCTTGGTGTGCTTGATCAGTCCTTCCAGCCATACTGAATAACGCCTCGATCCTCATTTCATTTTTGTACTTTTAAGTCGCAGCATCAACTCCTTTTAACCAACATTCTTCTTTTAATCAGACTGCCGCTGACATAAGGAGCCACAGTCAATCAGATGGGGGAAAGAAACATTCGGGGTGCACAATTGCAATCGTTTTGTAATGGATATTAACGCACTTCTGTGAGGGTCACCTTAGCTATCAAGATCCAGTGAAGCTTACGGCCTGTTTCTAGGATCTTGTAAAGACGTGCGTTCAATCTAACCGAGGTGGGAAAATGTAGCTCAATGTAGGTGGATAATCTGACATATGATATGCACATTTGAAGAGGATAATTTGACATCTGCCTGATATGCAGTCGTAGAGCAGAGCTGCAGACGACACAGCTATATCGGAACACTTCATAATTAAATTTCTTTCCATTCTGGCCTTTCAGTGACAGTGGCTCCACCAGGGGAGCTAACCAGGGGGCTAGCTGCTTCAATTCCCCCAACAGCACATTAGTGGTTCACTTGTTTCAGGACTGGGAAAATGCGAATTCGAATCCTATTGCACAATCTTTTTTTCTTCATCAGCTAAGGCTGTACAAGTGATGCTCCCTGGGTCTAAACCATTATTGCAAAACGCTTACCACGCCTAAATCCAGCTGCCCGTCAGTCTTCTGACACCCTTTCCCCCTAATGTTCAGACCCAAAATATCCGACAGATTTGATGGAGTTTCAGGCACAGGATCCCAAGATACCCATCCGCACGTTATGAAATATATTCATTGACATGGTCCTTTGGAGGGACGTGGCAGTCAAAGCAGAGCTCCTCCAAAGTCTTATTCGGTGACCACAGGGCACTACTTACAGGGTTTCCACAAAAGCCTGATTTGTTGCATTTCTGCATGGTTTGCAGAATAAAGTGGAAATGCCTGTTTCTCTGGTCAATAGCTCAATTTCCGCGACAGTGTTGTAAAGTGTGAATGTGTGGAATTTTATTTCTTTAGCAACTGCTCATGTCAATGTAATGTCGCACCACTTAAATAGCACGTGGGCATGCCACCACGCCTCTGTAATGGTGTTCGATATTTTCTGGCATGAGAAACATTTAGTTCTAAAATTTTCTTTAAAATAAGCCAAAGACTGCACCATTTGAAAGAGTCTTGATCCCTGATTAATATTGTTATGTGGCGGCAGGACAATGATGAGGCGAACCATGGGTGATGGTGGAGTGATGTCTTTACAAGATGTTGCCGCAGAGCGATGCGATCTACGTATTTACAAGTGGCCATGATCACTCGAGCAGTGAGCCTGTGTCATCTACTATTCTGTCGTCGTCAGTGATGGGTCCCACGGAGCTACGTGTCAGCATCCACTTGCGCTTCCTGCAACGATATTTTCATTGGCCATATTGGGTTGCTTGTACCTCATGCAGTTTCTTGCCCTCAGGGCTAGCCCAGCTTAATTAACCTGGAGGGGACAAGTTTGGAAAAAAAAAACTGAAATACAGGCAAACAAATTATGAAGTATTCTGATCCTTTCATGGCGTTAACAGAAACAAAGTGCTTGCCCACTGACGTTTGAAGTGTGTGTATCTTGTGGCACAAAAGTGATCCATGTTTACTGTAGACAGATGCACAAAGAAGTAGCTAAGGTTTGCCAAGCTGTGGTGCAGGCATTAGGCTATCCTTAGACCTGGGAGTCAATTGACCACATTTAGGAGAAATCCCCCGGATGGAGCAAGTTTCTCCAAAGGAAAATTTGGCATCCATCTTAAATGCAGCTGTACAGCTGTGAAGTAAAGCTACACAGCTTTCTTGGAACTTTGCAGCTGAAGAAAAATTTGTCCTGGGCCAGTCCTTTCATATCCCTCCGTCAGCGTTAGCCCTCTTTCTTTCTGACCAAGGAGCGCAAAAGTTAACAGCGCAAGTTCTGCATTGCTAACTCACTGAAATTAGTTTTAAAAACTTCCAGGAGTGTTCCACACCAATTACATTAATATCAGGGGGACAACAGTTCTACAAACCTATTGAAGTATTCACAAAACTAAAAATCATTGTACACTTCCAACCTTTACTGGGAGCCATATTGAATCTGGTTACAGTAACATGCAAGGCCATTTAACTTCTTGTATTAAGAGCATTGTTACTGGATGCATTAGACTGCTGCTGCTGCAAAAAAAAAAAAATAGCAGCCATTTAAGGGCAGAGGACCGCTTTTAAAGGGACACTGAAGTGATATGTAAACATTGCGGGATTACTAGCGCAAATTGTAGTCCGGAGTCCCCAGGCCATGTTTCGACCACTCTAGGCGCGTTTACGCGATTTTATTTAGTAGAAAAACTAATTCGAAAATGCTGTCCTCCTCTCTTTACGCTCGCCCATTTTCTGTGGCGTTTTCGTGTGACGTCAGGAGGGGATGAGGTGGCAATTGGCTGGCTGCGCTACTGCACGGCTCCCCGGCCTTCAGACAGAGTCAGTCGGCCCAGCGTTTCGTCCGCCGGCCGCCGGCGGGTCGTCGCAATCAAGGAGGTTAAAAAAAATTGCTTGGTCGCAATTCGTTCGCTTAGTTGAAACGAAGCCAGGACACGTTTGTGAATGGAAGAATGTGCCTTTCTTTACTTGGTTTGTTTGTACACTATCTAGCTCCAAGTCAAGGTCGCTTCACACAGGCGCTGCACAAGCGCACATGCGACGCTTCGCTGACCTGTACGCCAGTAGGAAAATATAAGGCCTCTTGAAGGCTGGAGAAGAGTCAGCGAAGTTAATATAGGTACTAAATAAATAAAATCAACTGATATTTTTACCGTACAGCGTAAAACTAGGGCGCGGGAAGCACTTTTTTGCGCTGGGCGAACAAGAACAGCGGTCAGCAGCACGACTACGCATCTGCGAACGCTTTTCCGTCTACGAAATGCAATTGCTAGACGTGAGCTACTGTGGAAACTCGGGCGACGCTTACTGCACGAGCGCAGTACAACAAATAGTCACCTGAGCTGCTTGAAATGCCAAAACTAAATAAAAGTGTAAACCGGTTGTGCAATATATACCTTATATTAGGGAGGCCTGCGGATCCGGCTTCGTGGCCGAGTGGGCTAATGCGTTATGTAGTTCACCGCAAATGTTTTGCAAGTAACGAGTTCGAATCCCCGCGGGTACGTGCTTTTTTTTTTTTTGTAAGTTTTATGTTTTCCGCCGATGTTTTCTATATTGAGTTCACCTTTTTTTGGGCCGCAACGTTCATGTCTACACGAACTAGTTCACAAAACACGCGCAGGCTGGTACTGGCGCGCTAGCGACTTCTCGTTGGCGTGCTGTTGCCATAAGCACCGACTGCTTGCAGGCAGTGGGCACAGGCCAGAATGAACCGACCCTTGGCCTGGTGCGAACACGCTTTTTACGATACAGGCATGAGGGAGGCAAGCTCCAAATATGGGGGAAAAGCGCATGACATTTGGGCGTCTGCGGGTACGCGGAGGGCGTTCATGCACTGCGTAGGTCTCGGCTAGTGAATGCTACGACTACAAGCCGTCCTGGGAGGCTTATCTCGCGCATTTTACAGCGGCCAACATGGCAGAAGCGCGGTACGATGATTACCGAGATATTGAGAATGCCCATCCAACAACGCCATTGGTTATGTTTTACAGAACCGAAACCGAAACTTGTTTGATTGCTAACCTTGGGCATCGTCCAATCACGGCGCCCCTCCTCTCAACGTCACAGCCTTAGTTGGTGCGGCCGCCGCAAACCGCGCATGGTAGTTTTTCTTCTTTCGCGCTTTGTAAAATAATTACCGATTTGTCAACCGGATAAACGATGAAAAGTGTGGTAATTTGAGCCAGTCTACGCAGTGCAAGCAAAAACGGGAGCTTGACAAATTCACTTCAGTGTCCCTTTAAGAGCACGAAACCATTTTTTTTAACAGGCTCAAAACAGTGCTTCCGAAAGAAAGCTCAGAACACCAACTTGGGTATCGTCCCTCACACAACCGAATTCACACAACAGGGTGTGGAAAAAAAATGTTTTATTAGCTTAGGTGAACACAAGAGGACATGAGACACACGGGGCTTTGGCATGTAGCTGAAGGCTGTCAGATCTATTGTTTGGCGAAGTAGGCCTTGCTGCCCTTGGGATCCGGCTTCATGGTGTCGCTGCCAGGCTTCCAGTTGGCAGGGCACACTGCGTGGACGAGAGAAACAAAAGGGGGGGGGGGGGGGGAAGGGGGGGGGACAAGACAGTTGTTGAAGGGCCTTAGCAACATACTGGCATGTGCGTATTGACAAGAGGACAGATGTAACTTGTGAAAGTCTGCAGCAAGCAAAACTTCCGTAAAAAGTGCACGCTCGGTGCCCGCGAGTTTCATGCCACGCCACCTGTATCTAGAGGAAGCTAGAAGGGCAAAATGGGTTGTTTCACTTCTAGCTGCCATGCTACAAAAGTACTCGAGACTTCAAACCATTCATTTTAAGGGGGACTCATCTGATCACATTCCTATGGGACTTGCTAATTCATGACCCACAAGCTTAAAAAGTCCCATGTCATTGTTCGCTGGAAAACGCTTCTCCACAGATATTAAAAACAAAACCGATTTTGGTTCGTTTTTACTGGATGGCACTAGCTGCCTAGCAACGAGGAGTGTTTCAGTAGTGACATAACTAAAATAAACCAGGCCATTGCAAACAATCGCATGTATTTGCAAAGCGTTATAACATTGGTGCAAATAGGCAAGTCCCCCTTAAGCAAGTTTAGATTTGCAATCGGCACACTGCAATACACATCTGCCAATTTTTGCAACACTGGTTCTAAAATTCTAAAAAAAAAAAAATTAGGCCCCCCCTCAAGCATTAACTGCAGTGTGCAATGGTTGAGGGAAAAAAAAAAGGGGGGGGAGGGGGGGGGGGGTTGGGTTGGAAGGCCCGCAGGTGGGCAGGCAAGACTACTGCAACAGTGTACAATCGAAGTGAATTGGACAAGTACTCACCTTCGCCATGCTTGTCGGTGTACTGGAAGGCCTGCACCAGCCGCAGGGTCTCGTCCACGGAGCGGCCAACCGGGAGGTCGTTCATGGTGATCTGGCGCAACCGCCCCTTGTCGTCGATGATGAACAGGCCACTGGGACGAGAAAGGCGGCGGCAAATCAACAATGTGATCCAGACGAGCGTTCAATAATACACCAGTTCAGAAACCGGGCTATGCAAGCACCAATGCATAAATGAAGCAAAGTGGCAAGTGTGCTAGCACAGTACCTAGGATTCAATTAAAGGGACAGACAATCCATTTTGTGGAGTGCACGTAGTATAGCTCATGAACACAAGAATTTTATATAGTGGGCAACCGCAAGTAATTTCTAAACGAACAGGCGGAAAGGAATAGGAAAGGCTGCACGTTATTTTAGCCGGGGATGAGGATAAGATACCTCCTAATCTTGCGCGGACTTAACTATGCAGCCACATGGCTCACCGTCATAGTTGCGAGCACTTCTTTTGGAGACACACAGGGCTGGTTGATATGAAAATTTCAAAAGCGCTAGGGTGCTACCAGCAAAACTGTTTCAGGTGAAGGGGTTTCAAGCGATACCCTTTTATTTGGAACACCGAATATTTTTGGCCGAAATCGCAGGTCTGTCCCGTTCAACTTTGCTAGGAATAATCACTTAAGGTCCCACAGTTCGTTTTCGATCTGTCGACAGGTTGCAGGCAAGTCAACTTGCCCCAGTTTGCACCCAGCACAGCACTGTTTCCGATCGGGGGAGTGGCACAACTGGTGTACAGCTGCAGTGGCTCAGTGGCCAAGGCGTCGCGCTGCCGAGCACGAGGACGCGGGTTGGATTCTCGGCTGTGGCAGCCACTTTTCTGATGTAGGCGAAGAGCAAAGACGCCAGTGTGTACGAGATTTCGGCACAAGTTAAGGATCCCCTGGTGGTCAAAATTAATCCGGAGCCCTCCACTACAGCGCACTTCATTGTCTGTGTTGCGTTGGTTCATTAAACCCTACAGTACAAAAAAAAAAAATCGCAACTGGTGGATAGTGAGGAAGTTGGGGGGGGGTGGGACAAAGTGGGGAAAGGGGGGTGGCAGAGAAGAGATACTGACCGGAAGGGAATGCCCTCATCCTCCTTGAGGACACCGTAGTCCTTGGAAATCCTCATGTCCTTGTCCGCAAGCAGGGGGATGTTCATCGGTCCGAGGCCGCCTTCCTTGCGGGGAGTGTTGATCCTGCATCAAGGCAGGAAGTTGCTCAACTACACGAAGTAGACGGGAAAGCGCAAGTGGACAGTGAAAAATGCGTAGGAACTTTCGAAGTTCCAATAAATTACCAGAACTTGACCTATTAAACAACCAAAATAAAAAAAATCGAGGAAATGAAAGAATTTAACTATCCGCACGAAGACATGCACCCCATAGGCGTTACGAGCACCATTCTTAAAAGACCAGTCTGCAGCCACAACAAAATCGCCCTTACCAGGCGAGGTGAGAGAAGTGGCTGTCGGTGGAACACGCCACGACCTCGCAGTTGATTTTCCGGAACTCCTCCACGCGGTCACTGAAGGCGATGATTTCCGTCGGGCAGACGAAAGTGCTGAAAGGATGAGCGCAAGCGCAACGATGTTAGAGACGTAAAACTCGGTAAGCGGTTCCTCACGAATGCCGGTATGAAAACTGCGCACACAAAACAATAAGAGAAGGAAGAACAAGTTGCTACTCACAAGTCAAGCGGATAGAAGAACAGGACGAGGTACTTGTTCTTGTAATCGGACAGCTTGATCTCCTTGAACTGGCCATCCACGACAGCCGTGCCGCGGAAGTCCGGGGCGGGCTTCGCCAGCTTAGGCATAACCACGTCCCTGAATTTACGAAAACGAAAAAAAGACGACGACCAAAATTAGAGCAACTCTGCGAGACTTCGCTACGCAGGATACAGGTGCGCCAAGGGAGGTACCAAATAAGCGTGGCAAAGGGAGCGTGCGCGCGCGCAGCTGTCTGGCAACTGTACGCGACACGGGGAAAGAGGAGACGGAGAGGAGACAGGCGGTGACGGAAAGGCGATAACTGCACACTTGTCCGCATGAAAGTGCCGCTGCGGCATGACAAAACGTCAGTTTCCTACAGCAGTAATTACTAGGAGCGTACAGCGTATGACGCAAGCAAGGTGTCACCCGGTGAAGAGCGGACGACCGCACCGGCGAGGCCGAGCGCCCATGCGTTCCGACACACCACGATATTGATCGCCGGAAGAATACCCCGCTCTCTCGACGAATCCCGTTAGCGTGGTAGCTTCAACAGCTTGACCGCGGCAGAATAACCCGCTGAAAAATCCCCGAAACTGTGGAAACCGGAAACTTTTTTGCGTCGCTTTGTGTTAACAGACAAAGGGTCGCAACGTGCGACCGCTTCGATTGGCTGCGAACTCTGGAAATATTACGCGATATTGCTTCAAAGAGCGCGAATTAATGGCTGTTCATGGCTACTTCAACTGGGTTACGCCCATCAAAATCGGGTCGCAACAAATCCGCACGTTTCGTGGTTAGCGCATGCGGCGGTACTAGTTAACAAAGGCACAAGGACACAATGCCGGCACCGCGACAGAGTCCGAATGAATGGGAACGAAGCGAACGTCAGCATCGCAACAAACGCGCTTCGCAGCGTTAAATTTCAGGCGCAAATTCACGCCCGAATAAACAGTCAACTCACATTATTTGAGGTCGAGCGACGGAAATGAAATAATCCACAGAGACACCGGACACCCTGAACAGCACGCCACCAGCACTGAGCGCTATCTGCGAGCGGAGCGCGCGCAGCCTTCCGCTTTTGTGCGTTTGTGTCGGCGAGACCGGCGCGTCACGTGACAAGGGGCGGACGCGTGAGCGCGCGCCGGCAACGACGTTTAGGCACTATAACGTCGCTCTGCTTTCGAGAATGTTCTCGTCACCGTTGTGTGCAGGCGGCCTTAGTTCCTGAATTGTCCGCGCATTATTTATTTGTATTGCTTCGCGCACTGCGCTTGTATGGAAGGAAACAAAAAAAAAGAAACAGGCAATGTCGCTTCGATTTCATTCATTCAATGTAGATCCTCACCATCCGATACTGGAGCAATCTCAAAAACCGCGAGCAGCCCGAGTAATTCTTTCGGAATGATTGTTCCCGCAAGCCCCGTAAGAATACGAAGGAAAATCGCGTGCCGGATTGTCTCCCGAGCTCCGCAGACGGTCCGGAACTAGCGGCCTAGGGCCAGCTGGATGAAGCGCGCGCTTTTTAAACAGGCTTCAGGCGCTCTCCGCGCTTGCGCAATGAGGCGTTGGCTTGCGCTTTGGCAGTCGTCTGTGAACGTGCTCAAAATAACGACCGCTTTTGGGGCTGACCTACGTTGTACGCCTCATTGACCAGTTGCTCAACAGTGAGCGACTAGCAAGGTGCTCTAAACTGTGAGCGTATTAACGCATCACTCTTGATGGAAGAGTATCTTGAAAGCAGGCGCGGAAAAGACGTTGACCAAGAAAAGAAATACAGAGGACGACGCGCTAATTTCTTTAAAGAAACTCTAGGAACTCTTCGTTTTAAATTTCTTTTCTTGGTCAACGTCTTTTCCGCGCCTGTTTTCAAGATGAATCAACACCAACTCGCCCAACTTTCCATCCTGTGAAACTTTTTAGTCGTCCTGGGATTTGCGTACGGAGTGCGCACGTGATTACATAACTGGCAAGGTTTTCTGACCCGTAGAAGGGCACTGAATGATTAGGGCGATTAGAAAGCAACGTCTTATGATGTCGTTCGGAGAAGCGCACCTTACGGGAGCGGCGCGCACGCAACAGGCCCCGAGGGATTTCCCCCCTCGCGGCGGCAGTTTTGTGAGGCGTTACAAATGATGTAATCACGGATCGCTCACGCCCTTCCTCGCCTTCGACGTCGCCGCGGCCGACCTGACATTCCTGGCGCAAGAGTCTCGAAGGGGGAGCGAAACCGGCCACTAAGTCACGGCGGGTTCCCAGAAGGCGCGCTACCGTACATCCGAAAGTGGCAGACGATGAGATGTTTGAGTGGCGCCCCCTGGCTCTGACGTCGGCTTGGGACCGGCGCCGCTGTCGTCTGCTACACTCCGCTTGTGAATGCCTGTGCTAGAAATCACCCGCTTCCATGGGGCAACGTGTAGGCTTCCATTGAAGGTAGTAAATGCACTGTGACGGCATAATTTATGGCGAACGAACCAAAATATTTTTGATGCATTCTGAGGGAGACAGAAACGAGGCAGCAATCCTAGCGGAAGCCCCGTGTTACAAGAATTTCTCCAGGGATGACGAATGCACTTATCTCGGGAAGAAACACTACGTGCAGGTTCCTTTCTGGGACTTTTGCCCTCGAACGTGAGGCGACGGTCAGCCTATAGTTCATAGAGCTCTTAGAACAAACTTTAGGTAGTAGCCCAGCGTCTTGACCACCTCTGGCGACTCCAAGCAGAGCTTTATTCCCTAAGGCTGTCGGCCCACCTGAAAATTTCGCCCGCACCAAAAACCGCGAGGTCCGTCTATCCTTCTAGTAAGTACAGTTGTTAAATGAAACGCGAACACAAAAATATGAACCAAAACTCACAAATAGCGATATTTCTTTCCACGCAAGTCAAAATACGCGTGGGTTAGGTTTAAGAACAAGTTGGGAAATGTGGCTTTCCTAAATATACCAATGTGCCCCATTATTGGACCTCAACGAACAGCATTTTTCAATTTTGCGTGCTCTGGTTCATACTTTCGTGTTCGCATTTCAGTTGCCCGTGACTGCACTCTATACAGGCCGGTTGTGCTCGTGACAATCCCTAGGCTACTGCTAGGCCGAGCAGCCTCTGTTAGGTGATTATTGCGCAACACTGACAAAACTGCCCAGAGAGGGGTCTTTCCTTCTCTGTCCTTATCGTATACACGTAGCTGCGGCGGCGGCCGTACGCGAGTTTCCGTAGCGGTGCGTCTCGTAGTTGCTGCGACGGAAGACCCGGCAGCGCTCCTATCCTCTTTGCACATTGCTTTGTACTGTTACCAACCGGTACGGACGCGCGGCGCCGAGAGCGAAGCTGCGTCAGTTGCGCCTCAGGCGTCGTTCTTTGCTGGACGCGTCGGACACGGAACAACCGCGCAAGGGCGATTTATGGCTAACTTTACATCGCTTTTTTTTTTTTGGTAATATTTTGTCTCGAAGAGAAAGCGAGCGTCACGGAAACGCTCTGCGTGGCGAAGCCGCCGCCGACGCTTCGCTTGAAATGAACCGACAGAAAAACGTCGCATTCCGCTTCCCACGCGCGCAGCGTTTCGTTTCCGGTGGCTTCTTTTGTTCAATTTTTCTACTTTTTTGTACTTTCGGGAAAGTGAAAGTCAGCGTACTCTTCCCCTTTTTTTGCAGGCGAACGCCGCTGGCTTTTTATACAAAAACAGGTTCAGTGACGATGACCCATAATGGCTGTGACTTGAAATGACCCGCAAACACGCGGAAAGTGCCTAACAACGCCAGAGGTCAGCGCAGTCGACCTTGACCTTTCTCGGCACGTGGACTCTCGAACGCGCACCCTGTCGACCTCTGTAAATCGACTTGTGATTACTACATGCTCGCATGGTAGTTTTACAAACAAAGATCTACAAATGCGACAAGTCCAGAGTCGAGTGACATTAGTAGAAACTCAACACAAGGTCCATTTACTTGGGAATATTTACGCATTATCAGACCGGTTCGCTTAAAATTTTACGCAACTGTCAATCAGCGGTGCAGTTGTTAAATGAAACGCGAACACGAAAATGTGAGCCAGAACACACAAAAAGCGCGATTTCTTTCCATGCGAGTCAAAATAACGCGTGGCTTATAACAAAGGTGGGAAACGTGGCTTCCCAAGTATACCAATAGCGCGTCATTATTGGACCTGAAAGAAGAGCATTTTTTTTCGATTTTGCGTGGTCTGGTTTATACTTTCGTGTTTGCATTCCATTTTCCCATGATTGTTTAGGTGCCCCAAAAAGTAAACAGAGCAAGGGTTGGAGATTTTGATGGGATTTCTTCGCCATGTGCCTAACCAGCAACCTCTAAGTCACTTTCCAAGAAAGTCATTCTAATATAAAATCGGACCGCACATGTGTATTTACACTGGCAGCCGCACGAGATAGAAATTATTTTAATTTCACGAAGCCGTGCTCTGTTTACTTTTGGGGGCGCCTGTACGTCCAGGCGGGAGGTGAGGAAAAAAACACGAGAAAGCGCCAAGTACACATTGTCGTACGGGGACTTGGATTGTTTTACTCGATTGTCATGGTTTCTGACCTAACGTGGTTTTGTTAATCCCAACTGATACTTTTAAATGTTCCATGCTGCTGCTGTTATTCTAAGGCGGTTCTCTCGGCCGAAACGTTAAAACCACTCCTTGTTCTAGGATGAGTTCACTTACTCTGTGATCAAATCACTCTGTGGAACCATGGTGAGCAAGCTGCGTTGTTTCGGCTGCTCGCAAACCGTCGGCATAGCTTCCACGCCGTCCCCTCCGTCAGCTGCTGCCGCTGCTGCAGTCTGGCGCAAAGGCTGTTTCGCGCGGTCGCTGTAGGAGATCGCTGGCGGCACACCCGTCAACCCGAACAGCAGCCCAGCGCGTGAGCTGATCAGCATGAACATGAAGAAAGGGTCATAAGCACGCCTCACACATCGAATTTACTTTTGGGGCACCATGTTACACCCGCTCGCAAGACGTTTCCGGCTATTTTCAAACATTTCACACAATTGTACGGCAGTTTCGGTAATTAACTGCGCGAAGTACTAGCCAAGAAGTATAGACGAACACGAACATAATATTTAGACAATGTGCGAAATTACAGCGCGTTACTCGCACGCGTAGCATAAACGTGCCAGCGCCCCCACAGCTCAGACACCTGAACCGAAAAAAAAAAAAAAAAGTAGGCACGTTCATGAATGAAGCTGACGCTACTTAACGGAGGGGGTTACCAGATTCGCGTAATCAGGAACACAATTCACACTGCGATCCCGAACTACGAACGCGCCGCTTTAGAGCATGTACAAACCATTAGCAGGATTTGAGCACATGGCTCGTGGGGAACATCGCACGATTGACGATTGAATATGCAGGACGCGGTATGCAGAATTTCTTCAAAGAAGTCGTGAGGCTGCCAGCGTATTCGTAAGCTCTATATCCAGTGCAGCAAACGCACCCGCTGCTGGTACAGAACGATGCGAACACACCTTCGCGACAAGCTCAACAATGCACACTTATTTCGAACGCCCAATGAAGCCTAAGGCTTAGCGGCGGAGTGTAACCCGGCTCGCAACCTGCGGTAAATTTATGCGTTAATCACGCTTCGCAATTAACACTCCCCTTGACGTACAAGCCGAATGAGTTACCGGAAGCGCAACACTATAGTCCGACAGTGCTGAACACGATTACAGCTCACTATGGGCGAAGAGAAACTGGTCAAGACCGACGTGGTACCGCGGCCGCCGTAAAATGAAATGGCGTCCGTTCTCGAGCGCGCGCCCACGAGCTGAAGCCGGAGCTGAAGCGCTACATCTGATGACAATCGTTCGTACAAGCAGCTCTCTTGCAAGATACTGATATGTTCTGATATGTTATTACTTGCCCGTGTTTTTCAAACACATGAAGATATGGCATGATGAGTATACATAACAGGCCCTGGGGATTCTGGTGAAGGCGCAAAACGAAAACGCTCGCGTGTCGAGATTTCGGCGCACGTTGAAGATACCTGTCACGGTGCCCTGGTCGCGTCGCCCTGACTCGTTCCTCGAAGCTCGCGTGGGCGTACCGTCTCCCGGTTCTTCTCTCGCCCTTCTCCTTCGCTTATATATTTTCTGGGCTCCATCGTGGCACTCTCGGATTGGCGCTCTCCCTTTCCTTTTCCATATTTGGTCACAATGCCGCTGTACTCCGTCGCGGCGCTAGTGGATTGGCTCCTCATTTCACTTCATATTTGGTCACGATGCCATGGGACTTTGTCGCGGCGCTCTTGGGTTGGTCCGTTCTAGGCGCACTGTTCAAATTTCCTGGCTTTGTTCTCTTTTCAGGGGGTTGCCCTTGACACATGACAATAGTCAGGTGGTGCAAATTAATCGCGAGCCCTCCCCTACACTACGGAGGCCTCAACTTCGGTCTGTAAAGTGCAAAATTTGGATCTATAAAACAAAAACGCCGGCCTGTCGAGATTTTCGCGCACTTAAACGATTCCCGGGTGGTCAAATTAATTCGTATCGTAGAGCTAATAGATGAACTCTGTTGCAGCCCTCCACTACGGTGCCGCACCTCCATAGCCAAACGCAGCTGCGATGCAACACTGAATCCTTTTAAATGCGAACGCAATTGATCGAAAGTCCGGCGTATATAACAGAGAGGTTCGTGTCGTCATGGAAGGTACTTAGCTTGCGCGAAAAGTAACTTCCATAGTAACTGTACAACAAATGCTCTGTACAACAAATGCTCCAATTCGAGTGGGCGCAACAATGTGCGGAGACCCTGGGGATAACTCGGAAAAAGAAAATTGCGCCCACCTCCCCGCGAGGGGAACCCTGTGTAGATGCGACGCATCGTGGGGTTCACTTGGTGTTTCCGTTGAATTGATTCTGAAATCGCGTGAAACGTGTCGGGAACGCGTGTGATTATTATGTTTTTTTTTTTTCATTTTCAAATTCATTTTATTTGTACGGAAACATACAAGCAAATAATTATACAGGCGAGGGTCCCAGAGTCTGACGACTGTAACGGGACCCTCGATGAGAAATGCACAACGCAAATATATAAGGCAGCAAAACAAAACAAATATACCTGACCATATCTAGTCAAGAAAAAGAAATCCAAATATCAAGAGACCCAAGTTTGAGAATCAGCAAACACTGAATTAAACAAAGTGACAAATAAACAACAGGAAACGAACGTGAACTACAACATTATAAAATAAAGGCATACAAGAACATACACTTGCAGACAACCATGAAATATAGGTGGATTTCCTATGTTAACGACAACAAAAAATCTTTGAGGCGTTTTTTAAAGATGGTTATGGATGATGAAGACTTTATGTTGAGAGGTAGGCCATTCCACAATGAAATTGCTGCAAAGCAAGAAGTTTTCTTGCCGTAATTAGTATGCACAGTAGGTAATAAAAAGTTGTTATTGGCTGCAAACCTGGTGAAATTTCTTGTCCTTAAGTGAACAAGATCTATGGCATCGTATGAAACGTAACAGTGATTATTATTATGTTTTATTGGCCAATCTTGGTCAATCTCTCTAAGTGGTATGCTTGGGGCTTCGCTGTCGCAACGACCTTTACTCCATCATTGTTGCTGTAAGCGAGCTAGCTTCTTTTCTTTTATTGCAAGTGTTAATCATTGCCCCATCATGCGTTGTATCATAGCTTCTTGACGTAGTTTGAATGAGTCAAGGATATATGGCGCGTTCGTAGCATTTGATTCTGTCTCGGTTTTGTGGCGCAGTGGGAAGAGCACCATGTACCTCGCGTTCCGCCCACAGGGTCGTGGGATCGAAACCGGGCGCCGCTAACTATTATTTTTTTATAGTGTAGGGGGAGGGGTGTGGACGGACAACGCCGTATGGAGGGACAAGGCGAGTGAATGAGATGCAGTCGCATCTAAAAAAAAAAGAATGAAGTAACTGCAAAAGCACAGAGTCGGTCTGAGTTGGTGACCCCCTGGCATACCTAGGCGGGAAGGTGCATTTCGTGGCAAGAGGTGGACAAATACCCTCCCCCGTGGGAGGTATGTTCAAGAAGAGAACGGAATTCTGCTAGAGTAGTGGGAAATATTATAAACAGGGTGGGCAGGGATTAAAACGGGAATATCAACCAGGGCTGGTCACGATCAGGAGGGCACAATAACAATTGTGGACCTATTGGTGTGTTTTAAGTGCTCTTTTAACAAAAAGTGAAGACCAAGTAAAAAGGTTTACACAGGAAATTAGGAATGGTTAAAAAGGGGATGGAAAAAAAAACTTTGTAAAAGCGTAGAACTATACATGTACAGTAAGGTTTAAGGAAGAGAGGAAGAGGTTAGAGTGGCCGCACCCGCTTGAAAATATCTGAGGTTTGTTGGCAGATATAATCGCGTAACGGGGTGCACGAGATCATATATTACTGATAATTAGCGATAAACACGACATAAGAGCAATAGTGTAAAAGTACGTTAAAGTAGGAAGTACAAATTATAAAGGGAGTAAAAGTTGGAGGAGTGGGAAGTAGCGGAAGTGCAACAAACTTCCGTAAAAAACGACTTGCACCCACAATCAAGATAGCTCAGGTAGGAATATCAGTAACAGAAACAAGGTGAAACCCCAATCAAGATAGTTCAGGTTGGAGCATCACTAACAGCAAGAACTAATATGAAGTAAGGGGAGGAAGTAATCAGTTTCTGAGTATTACAGAAGGTCTACCAGGGCACAAGGGACAGCAGGACAGGGGAAGATGCAGATCGGATCACGGCAGAGAACGAAGACGGAAAAAGGATCAACTGATCAAGAGGAGTCAACATTGAGCGTGAGATTTCACCATCGAGGAAGCACTTAAACTGCATATATGTTTGCATATCCAGATCGCATGTATGAAGAACGACATGTTCATTCTTAAACGAGCTTTCACATATCCGTTTAAAAAAACTACTGCTGATTGCCTCCCCTCCCTTGGCTTGGTTTCGCGTGATAGATCTCTCTTCTTTCTTCTTTTCCTGTCTCTTAAAAACTCTTTTTGACTTTGGTCCAGTTTATTTTTAATTGGCGTCACCCGTGATACGTATGTGGTACGGGTTGGGCGTTTATTTTACTTTATAGCCCTTTATTTTATCTGTCTGTCTGACATAGAGCTCGGCAAATTAAAAAAAATCACCATTCAATGGCGCTACAATATTGCATTTGGAAACTTCCAGGCCGCTACACCACGGCATAGTGATATCAAAATGGCATGCGGGCAAACACTCCGAAAGACCGGCATCTCAACCATCATCTAGGGCAGGGGTCGGCAACCTTTTCAGGTGGAGGGAAGGGGGAAGGGGGGGGGGGGGGGGGCTTTGCAGACTAAGACAAAATATTTAGCGAATTTACAATACTATTTCACAATAACTGATAAGGATCTGGCTAAGTGTGAAAAAGGGGGGAAAATGCCAACTGGAAGCAATGTCTCCCGTACCAAATTTGAGGTCCAAACTGGCGTGTAGGGTTCCCAGACAGTTTATCGAACGCCGTTTTATCGAACGCCGTTTTATCGAAAAAATGCCCGTTTTATCGAACACCGTTTTATCGAATGCCGTTTTATCGAACCACCTACGTCCGTTTTATCGAAAGTGCGGTTTTGCGGCTTGCATTGTAATTTTCGGGGTTTATTTTGTTTAACTGGCCATCGCATTAACCTAACCTGCAGTAACCTTCCTCCTACATTGTCTCTGCCGTGCATTACATAAAAAACCTATCTATATATGTTGACGCGCCTTTACAGTGTTTTCGATAACCTTTGTTTTATTAAATTATTTTTATTTTTTGAGTCTTTATTGATTTCACTCAAGCATGTATGACCCCCTTGTTTATATTACAGAATTTGCCCCTATACTACCAACCCGAATCCCGTGCGCAATATTCCTTAGATGTGTATCGGCGTGTTTAGGTTAGTGTTGAAAAATATATCCCTTGCGCCATGGTTCATCATTACGTGATCCAGAGTCTTGTACCCCACAATTGTTCTAGTCACGTGGTTTACCCGCGACTCCTACTCGGACCTTGGGGTCACATTGTTTGCATCTGGAGAAATGTTGGGCCAAGAACTTCTGAAAGATTAGTGCTATGTGACTGGAACAGGGGGGTTCCGACAGTGATAGTGAGACCCCAACAGAGGTGGTGGAGTCTAGGAGAATCGTCACAAGGGAACCTGTCACAGCCAACTCGTCATAGGTGAACTCGTCAAGTAGGACAAGTCGTCAGAGGTCATCTCGCACTACGGAAACTCGTAAGCTAGTACAGCTGGACAATTGCCCATCCCATCACAATTTACGTTTTTTGTTAATCACGCCCAAATAAAAAAAAAATACAGGATTTCGTATAATTTTCTACTTTTGCGTCAACACTCTTAGCCCCTCTTTTGATTCACCAACCTTACGTTTTCGTGGTGGCCTTGGAGGAACACGCCCGACCAGGCAGCGCATTTTGTTGGTTTTTTGTGTGCCTTGTTCAGGTAATCGCACGGGCCATAGTATTGCTCGTTCTCATTTTTTAATTTTTCCATTTTTATTTAGAGGTAATCGGGTCACGACGCTGTATTTTGAGTAGACCTTCATGATTTCTCCATTTTCGGTGTTTACTATTTTGATCTTACTGTTTTTATGCCTTCTGATAAAAAGGCAAGATCATGCACCCCAGCAGACATGCTGGGGTGCAACCAGAGGGAGATGAAAACGAACCAACCTGCAGTACGGTGGCAATTTTGTACCTAACGTTTTTCTCGTTAGTTCATGCAAGGCAACGAGAACAGTAGTACAAGGCTTGGTAACCCCTTAGCAACTGAACTCAGATCCCATTAAGAATTAGGAATGCAGAAATCGGGAGAGACTTTTGCTAGCGTTCCGGTTAGGTTTTTGACATTGGACCCTCAAGCGCCAAGAAGTGCCTTACTTATGTACAACATACGCGGCGAAATAATTAGATTATGTGTCCACACAAAAGCGGTTTATACAAAAACGTACGAAGCATATCGAGGCATTTTAATCAATACGCCAATCAATACGCCACAATGCCGTGATATGCTTCGGATCAGAGGGGATAGAGACACAAGGAGATTCGTTATGGCAGTACCAGTTGCGCAATGAACACAGCAAAAAATTCTGGTGACATATTTCGCGCATCACAAAAACAAACAAAAAAAACACGCAGGAAATAAAAGTCAACTAGAAGACAGACTATAAATGTTTTTAAATAGGCCTGCTGTGGAGACAAGATTTGCAAATTACATAGCGAGGAGGAAATTAAAAAAACGTACTGCAAATTCTGTTACTCGAAAAGGCCGAGAAAAACACTTTTGATAAAACGGCTTCGATAAAACGTCCGTCGATAAAACGGCGTTCGATAAAACGGCGTTCGATAAAACGACTTCGATAAAACGGCGTTCGATAAAACGGCGTTCGATAAACTGTCCGGATCCCGGCGTGTAGGCCTTAAGATAGGAAGAGGGTTGGCGGTTCTGACGACGTGCTGAGGGCCGTATAAAAATGCCCCGCGGGCTGCAGGCTGCCGACCCCTGGTCTAACTGGTGCCAAATCACGCAGGCAACCCCGGTAATCAGGGGGCCCATAGTTAGGCTGGTGAACGAGGCACGATTTTTTTATCACCGCTCCCTATACCCACGGGCCCATCCTCTTTCGTTCTACGACAGAGCCCGCAAAACGAACTTCGGCAAATGGAACAACGGCTCCGGTACAACCTTCTACCTACCATCCCCAAAACCAACGCTTCGGGGATGGTCCCGGAGAGACAAAGTTATCGTCAATAAAGCTCGATCTGGCTACGCAACGACAGTCGACATAATCGCGTTCTGGCACCATGGCGACGGAAACGAAGCGACCCCGATAGCTCTCCATCCCCACCGCCAAGTGCCACGGATCACGGATGTGCCGGCGAAGTGACGTGCGTAACCTCGTTTGGGAGTGCGACAATTCTCAAGTCTATCCGCGACAAGCGTCGGCCCGTGTCGGTGGAGTTAACTTTCAAAGGTGCATCGGTCGGTGACGTCGATGATCGAAGAGATGATCCGATGAAACGACGACTGGCTGGCTCGTTGGCCGACGGCACGTAGCCGACGACGGTCTACTCCAAGCAAACTCAAAATGTAAAATATGTACACTTTATTTACACTACGTATTTAAAACTCATGGCTCCTGATCGGAAACAAGAGGGCGGGCAAGGTCCGCGTCGAGCGGGAGCTCGCCGCTCTCCTCTCCTCTCTCTGCCCGTCCCTCTGTTCGATCTCCCAAAACATCAAACTCCTCGGTTTTACCACTTAAACCCCGCCCACAAACGGGACGTCACAACTTGAGAGTGAGGACGGCTCATTCATTAGCCCACGCTGGGCCACTGATTGGCCACGGTGACAAACAAAGCTATAGGTGTGTTCAAAATAGTCACGTGACCCACCTCTCTCACTCTCATACAGAAACCCGAAGGTGTTCCGCAAAACACAAATATAACAGAAATGAAAACCAACCACTAAAAGCAGACCTAACGACAGGAAAAGAAGACCTAACCATGTACGCTTATGTTTGTGCTCCGCCGCCAGAATTCATTTCCTTTGTAAACGCGTGGAGCGTTTAACAAAGCCTGGTCGCTTATACCTATTGACGCTTCCCAGCCACCGAGTCGCCATGCTCAGACGTGTGATGAATGGCAACTTCGCCCAGTAACTTTGAGCAGTGCAACAGTCATAGACTGAACGTCTGGTGACCAAGGTTTGACCCGTTGACCGACCTTCAGCTCCCGTCCGGTTCGGGGATTCTCGTGGCGGTAATCGCGGTAGTAAAAATATCAACGGTCCCCCTCCGCCGGCTCCTCAGTCGAAATCAAGGAAATCCTCCTTTGGAAAGCTTACATCGCCTTCAGCTATTATGGAGTGGCCGACGCGTTTGTATGCGTCGTGTCCGGGCCCGCTCGTCGGGTGGACACAAAAGCGCGGCGAATAACAACGAAGCCTCCCCGGTTTCTCCTTATGCGCCCATCGCGACTAACTCAGCTCCGCCGGCGGGGAAACAAACACAATACAGTTAAACAAGCTAACCCTAGCGGAAGATATCCAGTTGCCGGGCGGTTTTAATTATTAAATGAGGGGTCCGAACTTAACAGGCGGTGTCCTATGAACACTGGATGCGCGCCCAAGAACTGACGCCGAAGAGACAATCAGCTCGTCATGAAGTTCTGCCTTCGAGGCTTCCATATAATGAGCCGCACTTAACCTCTCTTAACCTTCCCTTCCCAAACTTCTTGCGCCATCCCATTTAATAAATGATTCTACTACTACTACTACTACTACTACTACTACTACTACTACTACTACTACTACTACTACTACTACTACTACTACTACTACTAACACCGAAAGGTCCGTAAATCTCCCATTGGCTGCAGCCAATGAGAGGCGCAACAGATAACCGCGGAGGTGTATTGGCTAAAACTTGCGAGAGTGTTAAATGCCACCTGAGCGCAAAGGCCGGCGTCCGGCGTTTTTATCAGAAAAACGGCTCCTTAACCATGGGAACAGGTTAAGCGCCAGGCACAACTGGAGGAAGTAAAACAGACAGGAAAGGGGCGCACTAACAACTGAGCTTTATTCGTTCCGAAAGCGATTATAAAGGCACGAAAAACACCATGTGACACTATTTGCACCACGTGTGGAAACGTTTACAGCTGCCGCACTCGCCTAACTAAACATCCAGATAATCCACCTCACTCGAAAGAAGGTCAACTGAAGGTTTGCTGACACACTGTCGGTCCCCCATCTTTTTTATGACGTGAGCCTGGAACATTTCCCGTTCTTCTTTTTTTTTTGCGATATGAATGCAGCACTTAAAGGGGCCCTGAAAGGCGTTTTGAGCACACTAAATGGACTAGCGCAATCGTTAGATTGGGTCGTCAACGTCATCTGTGCCAAGTATTACTCTTTACGCGCAGCGGAAAGCTCACACTTTTGTTGCAAAGTTTGTCGCTTTTTTCTCACCCTTCCCTTCGTGTTTTTGGGCACCGCCATCTTCACATGTCTACGTCATCGATTCCCAGATGTTCGTCATGAGCTAGACATCCTGCTATTGGGCGACTTTTTCACGCACTTCCGCCAAAGAGATGAGTCATCTGCTCAGCGTCGGCTCGCGGGCTTATCTGCCAGCGTATACGTGCCGGAGTGCTTGGACATTTTACGACAAACGAAACAAGTGTAAACAAACGCTTAACCATTTGTATTGAACGCAACAGGGACATAACACGATATGGATATTCTCTTACCTGAGTACGTTCCATAAAGAAAGCGTTGAAGCCCCGTGGCACTTCTTTCGTGCAATCGCAGAGAACGCCCTGAGCCGAATGCCCGGGTTTGACGCACACATTTTATTCAACTTCAAAACAATCCAGATATTCGTTTCGAACGAACACAACGTCACAACATGCGTTGCAAGTCTGAAAAGCGATTGACAGACGATGGGTTGCCTCCGCCTGCCCGTAATAAATTCGGCACTAACCTCGCGCACGGTTTGCGGGGACGAACAGCAAGTCACTTAACTCTGGCGCACAAGCCGAGATGGCTTTTAGCCACGCACACTGCACATACCCCATGCGAGGTTGAGTCGTACGTCGCTCGAGAAAGATAATCCAGGCCATGGGAAGCATTATCCACCCGCAGAAGCACAACGTCGCATTTCATCGCGAAACAAAGGCGTCCACAACACACACACCATCGCCTCCTGTAATGCCAAACGCATCTCGCACTTCCCAATGGGAGTGAGTGGTACGCCTGCAGTGCCCACATGTCGCGAGGTGGGGCCCCGAGCTGAACCGGGATCACGGAACCGTAACTGACTTCTAGAGCGGTTTGTGCCTTGTTGCCAAGGCCACTGATGCTTGAGATTGTCAAAGAAATGGCGCTCGCTCCAGCGCTAGAAAGCTCAGAGCCGCGGCGGAGCATGTTTTGCCAACGTTGCCGCTCTACACCACGCGTCACCCCAAGCGGAACTGGTCACATGATTGAAGCGTTTTGTGCACGGGTTCTGTATCGGTTTAAAATGTCTTTTTCACATGCCGCCGGCAGGAATTACCACCGCCGCTAAATAAGACCCGGCACCAGCGGGGCCACATCTGATACGGCGCTTTTTGGATAAACAGTGCGCGGTGCATCAAAGAGAACAAGCGCACGATCCTCCCCGTGCGGTTGCTAGTTAGCCGCCGATAAAAAGTCACGTGCCGCCGATAGCAACTTCAGCAACGTACACCGCGAAAGAGCAATGCCCGGCCGCCGCACACATGCGGCCAGATTTTTCGTTCGCTTTCCCAGCCTTGAGCGGAGTGCGGGATTCATGGTGTCAACAAAGCTTGCCCGTAGCAGATGAGCAGCGCAATAGCGGAAGTACGTCACCGCTGCGGAGCGCAGCATCATGGGAGGGAAGGCTCGCCGCCGTCAACAGCGGAGAGCAAGTTGAAAGGAGGAGGAAACGCGGCGCGACGATAATGCGCGGTTTTTGATTTACGATTTCTCAGCTAATACTCATCGCTTTAACAAAATTCTTGCGGGAGGAGATTGCTAATACATTGCTTTATTTGGTTACATGTACATCTATGCATCGGCGGAAGGTATTTCAGGACCCCTTTAACCCGTAACCCTTGGGGAAAGGCTCCTTAACCCCCCATTAGATGCGACACATTCAATAGCGCGCTATACGGGATGTAATAGTCAGGATATCGGTGTGGGGTATGAAGCATCTAAATACATCTCCGGCGGCCGCAACCGTAACCAGTGTACCGCAACCAGTGTGCCGCAGATGCCCGCAGCCAAACATCACGCGCCACACAAAAATTGAAGGAAATCCCAGTGGTGCTGAAATAGGACGTGAATGCTTAACAGCTCACAAGTGTTCTGATGTTGGGCCTTTTCCTTGACGAATAGAAATTTATAGGCAGTGCGGGGGAGCTGGGCAGAGTAATCCGAGGAGGGTCCAATGTTTGACTCCGCAGCCCTTGCGTGTATGACGTTGGTTTACTCCGTTGTTGGGGAGTAAGCAGCCGGCTCCCCAGCACGACGGGGTTTAAACTACCGACTGTTTGAAAAATGCTAACCGATAGTCCGTCGTTCGACAATGCTTGCCTACGTTTCTGCTGTTTTGCGACAATCAAGACCGTATGCGGACCTTCAAGGCAAAAACAAAATTACGCGCCCAGCACAAAAAAAAATAAAATAAAGCCGTTCCACTCAACGTGAAAGCTGTAGGAAGTGAAGAGCAGTGATTCGCCATATGATATGTAGCGCCGTTATCCGCGCCCTGATAGCGCTGGGCGCGGATAGGAATTGAAACAAGTGCCAGCGTTTCACGAGTTTCGAGCGGTTATTAAACCTTGTAGTTTTCGAAGCCTCTGCGGGACGCCGCGACGACGGTACGCTGGCTCTACTTGGGTCCGTTATCTCGCTCAGCACCGCCGGATTCCGGCAGTCGATTGACATCGAGCGTTACAGCGAGCTACGACGACAAGGCGAGCCCTTAAAGTATTCTGCACTTAAAAAAATATAGTAGTGGTTTGGATCTACGGAGCCCTGGGTTATGGGCCTAGCACGCTTCATGCACTGCGCCACTCTGCTGGACGGAAACCCAGATCTGATTTGTGCTACTGGGCCTCAGGACAAAACCGGACATTAAGGCGGGAGTTTTGAATGTTGATTGAACCTGCAGCCCAATGGTGATATGGATTAACGCTCCACGTGAACACTCGCAGAGAGAAAGACAGATTACAGATGATATGCAAATGCAGTGCGTTCAACTGCCTTTTGTTTTCTCGTTGCGTGAAGCCGCAAACAAACGCTGGCATTTAAGTCCCTTACAGCTTCTGCTTTTCTTTCTTTTTTTTTTTGCACTCTGAGCACGCACACAGCGTATCGCCGTGGAGATCATGCTACTTCTCCCGGATAGTGCCATTAAATGATAAATGTCCCGCAATCGTACCCGAGCACATAACGCGTAATAATCGGTACGAAGGCATGTCTTCGAACTGTCTTCGAACTGCATTCTTTATCGGTACCTATACTTTTCCGCCGATTTCCTATCTATTTGTGTAGCTTTGGTGTGGCATTACCACCACCTGGGAAATAAAAGCAATCGAAATCGCGACGAATAATCAAAACATTTTGTTCGCAATGAATATACAGAAAAACTAAGGAAAAAAAAACTGCCACCAGTGTGTGTCCTGGTCTCAAACTTGTGATGCAGTGGTTCACAACTCTTTCGTTACAACGGGAAATCGACCAATATTGTGGTATTCCAGGAAACGTTTGTGCTAAGCTTCGCGTTTCGGCCTATATTGCAGCGACGTAAAATGCGCATGACTTTTCGTAGGATCCTGGTCTCGGTGATGGTGATCACAGCAGAGGCGCATCTGGCAATGTCTCAGGCACACTTCAGCACATGTGAGCTTCCGGAGAATCAGCACGCTATCACAGGAATCTGCAGTAATTTTTTGGTGTGTGTGGCGCACCCAGTCTAAAATCACAACAGGAATACCGCAAAAAACTAACAAAAATTCCTGTCGTACGACAAGTGCGCGCGAATCCCCCCTGTGAAGGTGGTTGGAAAGCGAAGCTGTAAACGACACCCACAACGATTACCCATGCCACGTCACTTGAGTTCACACACGTGGCTTTACAAAGAGCGAAACAAGTGAATTCTTTGCTAAGGTTAAATCAATGCATTACCGATGAATGGTGGTTGGTTGAGTTGTATTGGGGAAGCACATAAGTGGAAACTTTTTTTCATGAAATTAAAAAAAGCTGAAACCCGGTGTTAGACGATCTCACTTTTCCTCCGTCTCTGCCGCCGCCGACGGAGGCGGCGAGATCGGCGGCAGAGACGGGGGATAAGTGAGATGTCATGCGTTGGTGTGAGCTTCCTAGCGCATGCGCAAGGCCCACGCACGGCCGCTATACGTGCAATGGGCGGAGCGCACAGCGGCGCGAGAAGTCGCGGTGCGCTATCACGTGACATTCAACGAGAATGCAGGAGGTAAACCCGCAGATGGGCTCGGTGAGTGCACCGTCTGTTTCCCCCGTCTCCGCGTGGGCTCCCAGCTGAATCGATAAGACAACGGGCTCTCGCTCCATTTCTTTATTCGTTCCAGGTTCAATTGCTGACGGTGCCAGTAACTTCTTTAATTTGTTCGCGGGATTTTTCTGATGACACCAGCGGTCGCGGCAGAACCCTTGAAGGGTAGAGGAAAAACGCTTCGCTTTAAAAACTTTGTTGTGACAACAGAAGTCCTGTTGCTACGGCAAAGCCATCTGTTGTTAACATTCCTGTAGTCGCAACAGAACTGCCATTTACGCTACTCTTCAAAATGGGCGATAACATTCAAACCATGTTCAACTACTGATGCAATATCAGGATCACGACAAGACAGGAATTCCGCACGACGGAACATCAAAAAGAGGACAGAAATACGACACACGACAGAGCATCAGAATCCTGGCACAAGAACAGGACAAGCCGACAGTACGACTCGCGAAAATACGACAAAGTTACAGAAATTTTTGTTGTCACTTTCGACTGGGCAGCGCCATCGCAGAGTCCAGTGCGAACAGTGCTACGAACAATGCTTGAAGAAGTGGTTTGAGAGATTTAGATGGACTCTTGCGGTCGGCAGGCACGCACGGGTGTTGTCGTCCTTTCGTTTCCTATCGGTGCAGGTATACAACGCGCTCCGATATGGTACGACCAAAACGGTCTTAAGATGCTGCGAGAAGAGGCTCGAGAGCGAAGGGCTGCCATTCTGAGCTTTTATTCCTCGACGACACTTGTGCAGTCGCTGGTAATGAGAGACCCGGAGGGGGCTTTGGCCGCATGCAGGTGACTGCTGGCAGGTCTAGTGTTTGGAGAAGTAGGCTCTGCTGCCGTTGGGGTCGGGCCTGATGGTGTCGCTGCCAGGCTTCCAGTTGGCAGGGCACACTGCATAGACCAGGGAAAAGCAGCAGCAGTTGAGAACTAGAGTTCATCTTTTTCAGCATCAGTTGTTCCCACAAAATGCAAATATTCCCCAAGTTTTTAGCAGGACAGCCATAAAGAGAACACGCTACTTCGCTCAGTAGAAACACGCTTCGACTTCGGGGCTTGCCAGTTTAAAATTTTTAAAGATTGCAGCTTTTGTCATAAATTGATACGACGAGTGTTGTGTGCTGAGCACATGAAACACGGTAAGGAATCAATACATTCGAACTTCTCAAAAGTTGGCAGATTCTGGAGAACAACACACTTGGGGCCTGCAAGCTGTATGCAACCGCTATCTAGAAAAAGCTGGGAGTGCAGTAAATGTTGTTCCAGACTTCTGATTTTCTTGCTGCAAAAGTTGCCCAACTGCAAAGTTTGTGGTTCAAGGAAAGGTTCAGAGCCGTAATGCCGCGATTTAAACAACGAAGCATGCAGGAGTCCTGAAGGATTGGAGCTGGAATCATAAACTTCAACTCTTACCTCACTCCTAGCTTTCTGTAGATAACACCTCCATAAAGTAGTAAGCACCCAGTAAGCTACCAAAACTCTACAAAATGTACGTACTTCGAATTATTATTTTTTATGGAAGGTATTTCATATTTTACCAACGCACTGAGCCACACGAGCCCCCTTGATCAGTAGTAATTGCAGAGTATATTTAGCGATTTGTGCAACGGTTGTGGGGATATTCGAACGTAACAAAAAGGGGGGTGTGGCACTTCCCACAGGATCGTGGGCAATACCACACCAACAGCCGGCAGCCTAAGCGAATTAATAACCCTGCTACACTGGTGTCCGAATCATTCCAACCGAATGCCATTTGACTCAAATGCGCGGTTGTATTGCTGAAGTAAGTTTTGAAATGGCATTCCAGGTATTTGGGGCTCTAAATGCCATTTCTTGCATTCTCGCACACAGGGTTCCAGGACAGCGTAACAAATATATTACTGGCTTACGTAAAACAAACAAAATATTCCTAATTGTGAGACAAAAATTTGCTTACTTTTCAGTCACTTGAATCATGATACTAAGATGCAATAATTCCATACTCTCATCAGCAATGCGATCAAGCAAAAAACCAGCGGGGCCAGACAGCACAAAACATGCACACAAAAATATATTAAAAAATCCTTCATTGCGATTTAGAAATGGCAAAAACTGTGGCAAAGCTTGCGTCATTTATAATGTGATAATATTTTACTGCCAAATCGGCTGCTAAATTGGTTGTTGCATTATTGTGTAAAAACAGAACTCAACAGGAGCAGCACCATGCAGCACGGCGAGCGATTGTTTGAGCTTTCAAATCCCATCGAAATTTTGGTGGAGCACAGTGTATTCTGAAGGGCATTCGAAGCCCCTCAAACGAGTCGAATGGCATCCGGTTCGAAGGCATTTCAGATGCCAGTGTAACAGGCGTATAACACGAGACAAGCGTTCACCTTCGCCATGCTCGTCGACGTACTGGAAGGCCTGCACAAGTCGGAGTGCCTCGTCGACGGAACGGCCGACCCCGAGGTCGTTGATGGTGACCTGACGCAATCGTGCCTGCTTGTCGATGATGAACAGGGCACTGGGAAAACAAAAGGTAGTGGCAAGTCGACAACGTGATCCACATCAGAGTTCTTCAGCAGAATCACGGCCATGCGAGCACCCCTGCCTCACTAGAACCAGGGGCAGGTTTCGGCACGTTCGGCACGTAGGTTCGGCAGGAAGGGGAGAACAACTAAACTTTGCGGAACACTTATTGAATGAAATAGATTTTGCATTTCAAATTAGAAAACGATAAATAAAGCACTGCTTACTTGCGTACCAAGATATTTTTTTTTTCGTGGGGAGGTGGGGGGCAATGTGCTGCAAGCATTAGAGTGCTACTTAACTTTGTCTACAGATAGCGCCTGGTGAAGTTGCCCTGTGTTCGCCACTGCTTGTATACAGCGCGGGAAGGGGGGGGGGGGGTGGGGGAGGGTGCACTGCCGACTGGTTTTAAACATGGGGTCTATGGGGAGTGGCACAGCAAGAGTATACTGAGTAACTGATGTGCCCCTTGCAGACAGAGGGGGAACGGTGGCGAAACAAATGAATGGACAAGGGAAGTGGCACGGCGGATTTTACTGACCGGAAGGCAATGCCTTCATCTTCATTGAGAACGCCGTATGCCCTGGAGATCTTCATGGTCTTGTCGGCAAGCAGCGGGATGTCCACCTGGCCAACGCCACCTTGGTTGCGTGGAATGTTGGTCCTGCAGCAAGGCAGCAAAGGAGCAGGATTGTTGCAGTAACAGCACAAGTGTATAAACAGGATGGTATCCCTGGGATAGGCATATATGGACAAGCAACCGTTTCAATCTGACCAAATTAAGTAGAAAATCGGCAGTGTATAAACAAAATCTTGAGCCTTTGTAATCTAAAAAGTGGTTAATTTCCATGGAGTTTCTTAGACGTTGAATTTAATTGACAACCAAGGTAAAAAACAAGGTATGCAACAACAGACCGAGATTAGCTACCAGCACACAGGCATGCTTGCCATAGGAAGTACTAGCACCCATTCTTGAAGACCAGTCTGCAGCCACGACAAAATCACTCTTACCAGGCGAGGTGACAGAAGTGGCTGTCGGTGGAACACGCCACGACCTCACAGTTGACCCTCCGGAACTCCTCCACACGGTCACTGAAGGCGATGATCTCCGTGGGGCAGACGAAAGTGCTGAAGGGGTATGCGCAAGGACGCATGCGTAATAATTTAGATGACGTAAAACTCGGTAAGCGGTGCTTCACGAATGTCGATATGAAAACTGCACATAAAACAATGGGAGAAGGAAGAACGAGTTGCTACTCACAAGTCAAGCGGGTAGAAGAAGAGGACGAGGTACTTGTTCTTGTAATCCGACAACTTGATCTCCTTGAACTGGCCATCGACGAGGGCGGTGCCGCAAAAGTCGGGAGCGGGAGTCGTCAGCTGAGGCACCACCATGTCCCTGAATTCACAAGAATAAAAAAAAAGACGACCCAAATTAGAAAAACAAGTGTGCTCTCAGGAACGAGAGGTTCCAAATGCGCGTGGCAATGCGACCGAGCGCCCGCGCAGATGTCTTGCAACTGTATACGAGACATGGGGAAAGAGGCGAGGAGAAGGGGGCACGCAGTGTCGAGGGTGGCGCTGCGAGTAAAGCGATAACGGCACACTATTCCGCACGGTAGTGCCGCTGAGGCATCAGAAACGTCAGTTTCCTATAACCTGAATTACTATAGCGCGTACCGCGTATTGCGCAAGCAAACTGTCACATGGTGGAGAGCACACGACCGTACCGGCAAAGCTGAGGGCCAAGCGTTCCTACACACGCCGTACCTCGTTAGAGTGGTAGCTTCAACAGCGCAGCAGAATAAACCATGGTACGGCGGAAATCTGAAAATTTTCTGCAACACTTTGAAAAGACCAAGGGTCGAAACGTGCAACTGCTTGGATGGTCAGCAAACACTCGAAATACGAGATATCGTTTCAAAACGCGTGTACGATAGCTGTTCATGGGGTCTAGAATTGGGTTACGCCTCTTAATGGTACCCTGCAACACTTTCTTCAACTTTTTCGAAATCTTAAATGCTTGCGAATGTGCTCACTTCCTGCGCGCGCGCGAAGAGTTATCTCGGCTTGGTTCCGCGGCTTGGTTACCGATTATGAATAACTGGAATAGCGGTGGTGATGCATGCACTGGGGACGATGCCGTACGCGCGGACATATTTTCGTGTGCGTCCAATCGTACGCAGACTCGTAAAAGCGTCGGCAGTGCACTCACATCACGTCGGGAATCGCGATGGGAATCGCGGACGTAGGGTCCGCGAAATTGGACATGTTCTTCGTACGGGGAGTTCCAACCGGCGGGGTCTCCTTGGGCGGGGTCCTAACCCAAGGGGTCGCTTCTACGTCGTCCCCTCTGTCAGCTGCTGCTGCTGCTGCTGCTGCAGTTTGGCGCAGAGGCTGTTCCCGCACGTCCCGTGCCACGCTGACTCGCTCGGTCGCTGTGATCGCTGGCGGGGCACCCGTCAACCTGAACAACCGCCCCGCACGTAAACTGATCAGCATGAGCAAAAATAAAAGTTCATAAGCACGCATTACACATAGAATATACCTTTGGTGCAACATCCACACTCATTCCACCTGTTTACGACCAACAGAAGCTGACCTCCCAAGCCAGTGGTGTCGAAAAGGCGTCTCAGAAGGTTGACGGCTCTTCATTGGCAGCTCTTCGCAAACGTTTTATACAACAGTGCGGCCGTTTCCGCTATTAACAGCGCTAAGTGCTAGCCAAGAAGTATAGATGAACGCGAACATACTCTTTAGACCATGTCTGAAATTACAGCGCATATAGTCAGGCGTGTGGCATAAACGTGTCAGCGCCCCTACCTCTACCCTCCCGCGACTTCATGTAGATCAAGAAGACCGTTCGACCACGTCTAGCAATGAGACACGGGTTCAAAGCGCTCGCTCGGCCAGCGGGAACACGTGCACAATTCGCACGGTCATCGCGCGCGAACTACGAACGCACCGCTTTAAAGCATGCAAAAACCACTATACTCGGTTACAACCATGGACGAAAGAAACGGTTATTATTTCCTGCATGGTTATTGTTCCTCCAAGGTTATTATTTCCTTCAAAAAGGAGTATTATTCCCTGCATGGTTACAACTCAAGAACGGCACCACCTCATGTAGTGTATCACTCCGCCAAAGCGCCGGACCCGTGACGTCAGTGCGCGCGCGTTTTGAAAGGGGTTTGCTACGAATGCGTGATATCGTCTGCCTTGTCTCACGGAGTTTGTTTGTCGTCACTGGAGTCGTTTATAAGCATATTAAGTCCAAAAAATCACGGGAACGGCTCACGCAATGTTCAAAATATTCCCAGTAACGCCCTACTTGCGCCGCGCGGAGGAACATCCGGCTACGGTGATAAGGCAAAGCGGCAACTTCCGGTGCCGTTCTTAAGTTGTCACCGAGTATAGCAGGTATGACCACACTGCAGAGTGGCGCTTTTATGCGTTGAGCGCCACTCTGCTGGACGGAGCATTGGATCAAACCCGTGCTACTGGGCCTCAGGGCAAGAGCTGAAACTAAGGCGGGAGTTTCGAATGTTGATTGAACCTGCTGCCCAGTGGTGATGCGGATTAATGGGCCACGTGGACACTCGGAAAAAGAAAGACCACTTAGAAATTGCACGCAGAAGCAGCTGCAGTGTGTTCAGCAACCTTATTTTTTTCGCGTAGCGTGAAGCCGCAAAAAAAAAAAAAAGAACGGTGGCATTTAAGTGACCTCGATTCTGTTTTTCTTTCTTTTCTTTTTTTTTTGTAGTCTCATTACGCACACAGCGTAGCGTCGTGGAGCTCAGGCTACTCCTCCTAGCTAGAGCACTAAATATTGAATGACCCGCCATCGTAAGCAATCAAACTAACATTTCATGTACTTGGCCATATGGCGCGAAATAACTTGTACGAAGACAAGTCTTCCGTCTGTCTTTGTAATTGAATTCATAACCGGTCCACGTCGCTACTGTTCCGTCGCTACCCTCTCCATTTTTGTGGCCATCGTGGGAAATCAAACGTGGGCCTACCTGGTAAATCAAAGCTATCGTACAATCACGGCAAATAATGAAAACAGTTTGTGAGCAATAAATATGCAAGAAAACAAACCAAACTGGCAACAGCTACATGTTGGAAGCTTGGAAAGAGGGGCAAACACACAGAAAAGTCAGCACAAAATCCTCGAAGAACGGGAACTGTGACGGTGGGTTCCATCATTAGTTTTTTGCTCGGTTATACTCTTGTTCTGTTCAGATATTTAGTCTAACTTCTGGTTATTTTTTTTTTCATCTGAAATTAAACAAATGTGCAAAAAAATTCTGAAATCCGCATGTTCGTAATATCGCCACGTAATGTGGAAGAATATGCAAAGTATATAGCCCCCCCCCCCCCCCCTCCCGCCTTTCCGTGACCAAGAAAAAAACTTACACATTGCTCCCAAAACCTCAGTTTAATGAGTCTTGTGAACCTGCAGGTCACGCGCACTGCGTTACAAACCAGTTCTGCACAATAGACAGTTTTAGAATAACGTATATAACTTACGCAGCCGTACGCAAACAGTTAGCGAACGCCATTTCTTTGCGTCGTTCGCACTGCGCATGCGCCGTACGCGAAGCCGCTTATGCGTTTAGCGGAGGGAAATGCTATGCGCTCCTGCAAGGAATTGCTTGAAACGGCAGGCTCTGTAGGCGGCGTACGCCAGACCTTATTACAAAATGCAAGCTTGCTTCATCAAAAAGAGTGCTTTATTCATCCCAATAACAATGATACCAACTGCAGCACACACTTCAAACAATCTAGATATTCAACAAAAGCGGTGAGGCTGGAATGAATCACCAGCCATTTTCTATTCCGGTTCTTATGACGTCACAGGGTTCGTGCGTGCGATTGGTTTCCGCTGACCAAAGCCACCGCGACGACATGTTACTGTGAGATTGTAGCGCATGATTTCGTTTGGTGGTATACCTAACACACCTGTAACCCTGTTTCCACTATTTTCCAGTTAACGTCACTGCCGACGTTCTCAGGCTGGAGCGCGAAATTCGAAAAGCTTTTCAGTATTGGCGATCTATTTTTTTTCCTGAAAACAACCTTTTTCGGAGCCGAAATGAGTTGAGTCAGTTCCCGAAGCTCATTCCTTTCAAATTACACAAGATTGTACTCTGTCTTTTACTTCTAAACCGCTCTAAATCTTGCTGCAAGGTATACCGAGAGCACGCTTACTTATAGGATCCCAAGCTTAGGAACACTCTCGTGGGCTTCCCGAAAGTTGAAGACGACCTCATGCACGAAGAACCTCTGCGCCATGAACACTGCGCTGTTCCACAACAACGATGCGCGACTGGTTGCGGTTCCCTGTATCCGCCCCCCCCCCCCCCCCCCCCCCGTTTGCCCCTAACACACAAGTGTTGCGTGTTGACCTGTTTCCAACTGGTTCACTTGAGGTCACGAGTTCGTCTTCTAGAGGATCTCATCTGGGCGAGATGCAAAAACGCTGAACTTTCCCGTTGGTGGGAAGCGGGAACTAACACGGGAATAATAGAAGAAAACAAAACCAGACGAGACGAAGCGCTTCGTCTCGTCTATGCAATGTATTGCCGACTCGCCCAAGCTTCCGCTCTTGATGAACTTTCCCTGCAGGTGAAAGGGGCCATGAAGACAAAATACAGCATTGCTTATTAAAAAAAAAAACTGCCCCTTTTGTTAACCCATTCAGCTTCGTTTCAGCCCCGAAGACGTTCTTTTTTTCTTTAACAAAGACGCTACCAGTAACGACGAACTTTCAAATTTCGCGTAATTCGACGTCAGCGCTGACGCAACAGAGGGGACATTGACAACACTGCTGTTGAGCGTATCAACTGCGAGGTAGCATTCAAGTGATGAGATAAAACTAGACGCCCCATCCGTAACCGCGCACTCGTTTATTAGCGCCAACCGCACAAATAAGATTCTGTGACGTCATAAAGGCATGCCGACAAAGTGCCTGGTAAACGAGCAGTGCTTCATCTGCTTTCCTCAAGAGCCAGATGAAGCGGAAATTTTGTAAAGCCTGTTCTATATAGTGCGCAATGTCTGAAACAGTCGAAGTAGACCTTTTATACTGGAAGAACAGTACGAATATAAAAATCACGATTGGTGGCTCTTTCAAAAGTGATTTCCGGTAACGCACTTGTCAAATATTGCTAATCGCGTCGCGGGACCGGGGTGACAGCTAAGGGGCTTCCCTTGCAATAACATCGCGCTCCGGTTTTATAACTTCATGCACAAAGGTCGCTCCTATAGGTGCGCTCTTCACGTAGTTGAGCACGGTTTTCAGCGCAACTAATTGATCGCGCAATGGCTGCGCTCTTTGGCAGCGGCCACCGAATGTCAACCAGAATGTGCTTGAAGTTTGTCCCGGCGTACCCATGGCGTCCGCAAGAAGCAGCGATTGGGATGAGTAAGCCAGCAGAGGGTAGCGGGGCCTGCAAGCTCGTGCGCAGATTGCGGGTGTGGAAAGGGTGCATTTTCCTGTGAACGTTGTTTGTTGGCATTTTTAAATGCAGAGCATTTCAGTAACTCACGATGTCACCCGCGTTGGCGTCCGTAGTCCGCACCGTCGTTGTCCCTACTATATAAAAAAAAAACACCATCCAGCGCCAGGTTTCGATCCCTCGACCCTTCGGGCGGAACGCAATGAGTCTGGTGCTGTACCGACTGCGCCACAAAGCCGACACAGAATGTGACGCTACGGACGCGCCTTATATCCTTGACTCATTCACATTACTGCTGACGAGCGCTCTCTCGTCAGCAGTTGCCATAAGTGCAACAACATTAACGTAACGCAAACTACTTAACGTCGTGCGCCCCCGGAAATGCTCTGCATTTGATCGTGCCCCTCTCGAGGGGGATGTTTCTGTGTG
>NW_027526427.1:0-87910 GCF_048455015.1 Haemaphysalis longicornis | reverse complement strand
TGGCCTTCAAAAAAAAAAAGAAGAAAATCGGCACTCACAAGCCTAAAACTGTCACGCCTATGGTCAGCGCACCGAAGTTCACTTTATTCGGGCTAAGGTGCTCGGGATTTCTTTTTTGTCAATAGAAGGGTATCTATATATTTTTAGTTGAGTTGGTTCTTCGAAATCGCAGTATATTCGTGTTCCAATTCGAAATCCACACACGTAAGCCATCGTTACTAAACTTAGGATTGAAAGGGCGAACTATAAAATTAAAACCCCCTCGCCCCCCTCGCAACTTCAACATCAACCGAAATGCCGAATGCCAAATATTTGTAATGCTTCATGATAAGCACAACCACGATGTGTAAAAGAATTTATTTATGGGGTCATCACCTACCGCTTATTTCCTTTTGATATGTCAAGTTATTTACGGTAAACAACGATTGGTTTTTTACTTTTATTATATTTGGCGTCAATTTATTGCACCAGATGTCAGCTCATAAAGATAAACTTCCGATAGAGCACTACTTTTGAATAATATTTGCACAAACCCAATTTCGGTAGAGATGTTAACAATTAACGTTGTTAATTTACTTCCGTTGGACTTTTTTTTTTATTTTAACATTCATGTGAATAACCCTCATGCTTTAGTGTTACCGAAGCGCTTTGATTTCCTTTCACCCAACCCTGCAAGACACTGCTGCTTTTAGTCCATTCCGATCTCTCCGTCCCCTCCCCCCGCCCTTTCTTGCCAAACCGCTGCGAAAAAAAAAAAGAAAGGAAACGAGCTAGCTTCAGCGCATGTGCAATCCCTTTTCATTATTTTCTCTATCAATCTCGTCTTCGTTGCATTAGATGTCGGTTCTACTTGAAAACTAAACAACGATCGCACTTACAGTGGCGTTACTAAAGGTGGGGGGGGGGGGGGGGCTAAGCATTGCCGGCACCCAGCCCCCTTGGTAGAGAAAGGGGGTGTCACTTGTGCTTCCTCATTGTGTAAACTGGACGTCGAAGACTTGAAGACTGTCGCAGCTCTCGTCAAACCAGCCTATTCAATTTTTCCCCCTTATAATGGAAGAAAGCGAGGTATGTGTGGAGTAACCATGATATATGCACGACTTGAAAAGTTAATTGCCGATGGGGAGACCGAAGGCGAAGCAAGAGCGATTCCTGGAGATGGGGCGCCGTTGGTGTGACCCCGACGCGCGGAACCGTGTAGCCAGCAAGCTGGTTCCTTGGGTTCTATCTCACTACGGCGGACAGTCGCATTACGGCTAAGAGTGCATTACGGCTGAACGTCGCAACACGGCGGAGAGTTTCACTACGGCTGAAAGTGCTTTACGGCTGAACGTCGCAACACGGCGGAGAGTCTCACTACGGCTAAATGTGCGTTACGGCTGAACGTCGCAACACGGCGGAGAGTCTCACTACGGCTAAAAGTGCTTTACGGCTGAACGTCGCAACACGGCGGAGAGTCTCACTGCGGCTAAATGTGCGTTACGGCTGAACGTAGCAACACGGCGGAAGGGGGACCCTTTCAGCCGATCAGCCGTTCAAATGATCTGCAGCTAGTTGCGTTCAGCATTGTCGCAGCTGGGCGTTACGGGCAAGAGCCGGGATATATATTTCGGCCTGTCTTTCCCGCATTTTCATTGTTTTCCGACTGATGGACTAACATTATGACAGTGTGCCTAACAGACAAAATTAAATCGTTCATTGACCGTTGTGGCGCTGCTGCTGGGTTTTCTTAGAGTTCTCGGCAGCATTCGACACAAGGGACCATGACGTTCTTTTCATTTTGCTTGAGCGTTATGGGGTAACAGGTCCTGCCATAACTTGATACGAAGCCGTCTACTAATCATGCAACAGACATTAATTTCTACAGCAATATCATACCCTGTCACAGTTACTAGAGGAGTTCCACAAGGCTCGATCTTGGGCCCATTGCTCCTTTTAATTTAACAAATGATCTTCCTCTCTGTTTTAATTCCTCAATGCATACTGCATATAGACGGCACCACCGTCTTTAACTGCCATCAAAATAGCTGTGCCTTGATCCAAATGCTAAAGGCTGACCTGTTTTCCTTCCAACTATTGTGTCCTCTTAAGAAATTATCTTAACGTACCTAAAACTTGCTTTTAGATGCGAAGCAGCTTATGGTCGATCCTGTTCCCTCCGCCATTGTGTGGGCGCCGTTGTGCGGCGTCCACACCCCCACTGCGCATGCCTGGCCAGGCACCCCTGATGATGATTGTGGCAGGATGCCCCTAGGGATTGGCCAACCAAAGAATCCATCACGAGATAGCTTCGCCTTCAACCACCGTCGTCATCTTCGCGTAGGCATGAGATAAATTGGGTTTCATAAAACAAAATGAGTGGTTAACAAATGGCGCAGGATGGGCGAAAAGTGGACAGAGAAAACACTACAGCATTCAATCCTTCAGTCAATCTTTCAAACAACCCGCCGCAGTGGCTCAGTGGCTAAGGCGTTGCGCTACTGAGCACGAGGTCACGGGTTCGATTCCCGGCCGCGGCGGCCGCTTTTCTGATAGAGGCAAAAAGCAAAAACGCCCGTGTGTTCGAGATTTCGGCGAACGTTAAAGATCCCCAGGTGGTCAAAATTAATCCGGAGCCCTCCGCTACGGCGCGCCTTGGGGGTTGTGGTTTGCGACGGGAAAAGGAAAGGAAATTCACTGGGGATATTTTGATCTTCATCGCATGTGTTGTGTCGGCGCGTAAAACCATCAATCAATCAATCAATCAATCAATCTTTCAAACAGACAATCTTATAGGAAATCTTATCGCTCTTACGAAATCTTTGACCGGCATTTGTCGGCGATTCAGGAAAATGCGCATGATTCTGTCTTGTGCAACGACTGCTTTTTTTTTTTTTTCGTTGGCGGCTTCTGGCGTTGGCAGCTTCTGCCACAAGGTGTATATTTTACAATAGCAATCTAAATACACTGAAGAACACAACTAAGGGATACTGCGCGCGGGGTTAGGGTTGATGGCGTAGTGGCTACTGTTTTAATACAAAACGTGGAAGATATACGATGGAGAGCTATTAATTAACAAACAAAAAATAAAACAAGTCCCAGAAAACAATGAAAATGCGGGAAAGACACGCCGAAATATATATTCAGGCTCTTGCCCGTAACACCCAGCTGCGACAATGCTGAACGCAACTAGCTGCAGATCATTTGAACGGCTGATCGGCTGAAAGGGTCCCCCTTCCGCCGTGTTGCGACGTTCAGCCGTAAAGCACTTTTCGCCGTAGTTAGACTCTCCGCCGTGTTGCGACGTTCAGCCGTAACGCACTTTTCGCCGTTGTGAGACTCACCGCCCTGTTGCGACGTTCAGCCGTAACGCATATTTAGCCGTAGTGAGACTCTCCGCCGTGTTGCGACGTTCAGTCGTAACGCACTTTTCGCCGTAGTGAGACTCTCCGCCGTGTTGCGACGCTCAGCCGTAATGCACTCTTAGCCGTAATGCGACTGTCCGCCGTAGTGGGACGATGCCGGTTCCTTGATGGGGGCGACAGGCGCCAATGATACTGGTCATTGTGTCCACAGCGGCTTTTCGGGTGGCTTTTTGTTGCGCATTAGAGAGGTTGTGCGAGCTCTTGGGCCATTTTCCATAAGCAGCCGGGAAAGGAGGAAAATACGCGCAAACCAGTTCTCTCGGCGGCCCACGTGCCTTCCGCTACCGCCGGACCAGCGTTGCCGAGGCGCGCTGGGCTGTCAACATAGCTCGGCGCGGTGTGCTCCGCTGCGTAGTACACGAGGGTTTCTCACCATTTGCTTAGTTTTTGCGGAATTTTCAACTGTATTAGCCAATGCTGCGATGCCGTTCAAGGCGCAAACGAGCTGTGCGGTGGAGGGTTAGGGAACAACAAGAGAAAGCGAGAAAAAATCGCCGACAGCGCACATCTGCACGACACTGCCTAGTTCATCTCACAAGCTAGCTTCAGCACTGTGGAGGCTACATTGTTTTCAATAGTGCGCCCACTGAGGGCGCCTAATCCGCCGTGAAGGGGGTCCTGAAAGGACACTCCCTTCTCCCCTCTCGGCAAGTGGCACCGCACGGCCCCGGCGCCTTTTGTCGCTTCCTTCGCGGAGAGTTAGGCGCCCTGAGGGGGACAACAATGTAGCCTCCACAGTGCTGCAGCTAGCTTGTGAGATGAACTAATTCAGTGCACTTGCAACATGTATTTGCTGCATCGCTTCCCAACGGACACCGAGTTGAGATATCGGTGGACGCCGTTGATAAACCGCAACATCTTTGTACCAACGACCACTCTGAGGTTATTTGTTCGGTGCCCTTCTTGGACGCAGACGGAGCAAAATCCACGCATCACAGGCAAAGCTGCGACAGGGGCGACAAAACGGACCCCCCTGAAATGTTAGAAGTACCTTTATCCTTTACAATACAACATTTATTGATTAACTGATTGATTATGGAGTTTAACGCGCCGACGCTTCACAGGCGATGAGGCGCGCCGTAGTGGAGGGCTCCGGATTTTGACCGACTGGGTATCTTTCACGTGCGCCGATACAACTTCTGGTTCCTTGTAGTCAATTTAAAATAACGTATATTGTTTGGTCACTATAACCGATTGACATTAAATAACCCCCTTCATCCAATTTAACCTTTAAAATAACGGCGGTTTGTTTACTTTTTTTTTTTCAGGCGGACGCATTGTACTGCCAAACGTTATGAAAGGATAATTTTCTCCATCCCACACTGCTGGTCGATAGCAGGATAAGCAGGCAGCACAATGTGGAAACGCAGCTCGAGATACGTGAACGCTTCATTTGGAAAATAGCTCAACCTGTTCACAACGCAGTCAAAGGAAACGTTTCTCATCTTTTTGCGTTGTCACGGAATCTAAAGTATTACAATTACAAAACAGCCACTGCTGATCGCGTAAAGCATTCATGGTGCAAGGAGAAGGTCCAGGAAGATGGGCTCCGAGCGACAGGGCACATGCGCTGCGCAGAGTTAGACCAGCCATGATCGCAACCTCAGAATAATAACATGTGCGGTCGTGTTATTTGTCCGCCCAGGTAATTTCGTTTCGTCACTAACCGTCATACGTCTAGTTTAGAAAGATTATATTGTATTGCAATGTCAACACCGTGGCAATCGCCCTGTCGAACGTTCATCGCCAGCGCCGGTCAGCGTGACCCACACGCTGTGCATGCTCCGTATTCGACGTCCGCGCTTCCGTAGATATGACTAATCGGTGAACATAACAAGCATGGTTGCATTTAAAATACGCATTTACTCCCCGTTATCGATTTTACGTCAGTCGGCGCCATACCGGTAGCGTTTGCATCGCGGAACTGCGGAAAGCACCACCACCGCCACTGTTACTGCTGCTTGCAAAAGCCGGGGTCGGCATCTTGCGCTCTGGCAGCGAATTAGGACGTAAAATCCGTCCGCAGGTGGTGAAAACAAAACAGAGCACGCACGCACACGTGCACGCGCGCACACACATGCACATGCGCACACACGCACACACACACACACACACACACACACACACACACACACACACACACACACACACACACACACACACACACACACACACACACACACACACACACACACACAAGCACTGCAACTGATAACTTAACGCCAAACCACTAAGGTTCACTCGGTAATGCACGAGCAACGAACAGAGGCACGGAAAGAACGGAGCACTTTGCAAATCCATTTTAGCGCGACAGCGCAGCCTACATAAAACTTTTCATAAGGTTTTCCGCATTTTGGGGGGCAGCCTAATGCTGGTAAAGCTGCTTTCTTTGGGTGGTGAGAGTGTGCGTTTTATTTAGAGAAAACAACACGAAAATGCATTACACAATCGTAAACTCCGGCTCATTGTCTTAGCTGATTTACATGCCGCAAAAAAAGCGAATATAAATTAACGCCCTGTCGTAAATTAAAAAAAAAACATGTGCAAAAGAATTCATCATTTGACCCCCTAAAATATGTTCTCTGAATAAGTTAGTAAACAAAAATATACAGATGTTCAATTTCTAGCAACAAGTGGCAAGAATAAAACGCGGCATCAATGTAAAGATGCAATCGCTGCACTAGGTTGTGATCCATCACACACGTTATGCGGAAATAAAAATGTAACGGCTGTTTCAAACAAGCAAGCACCGATTATTTGGTCGCCGAAAAGTTTGCGCACCAAAATGTCCGCGCACCGAAATGTGCGTGCCGAAATGTCCGTACACCGATATATCCGTTCACCGGTGTGTCCGTGCACCAAAATGTCCGCACCGAAACGTCCTGCACCGAAATGTGTTCCACCGAGATGTCCTACACCCGTGGGATCATTATTGGTCTGCGGTGAAGATTTGTAAAAAGTGATTACATTAATGGTGGAGAAAAAAAAAACAGAGAAGCGCCGATTGAGGGCAATCGCAACTGTAGTTACCTTCAGGGCGAAAAATGAGCGAAATATCAAGCGAAATATGAGCGGTCAAGACGTTTCGATATTGTTCGATCGGTGCAGGACGGTACAAGGCTATACGCGACCTTTTTGTCTTGTATCGCAAAGCAGAAAGGAAGGCTCTCACTGGCAAAAAGAAGCAGGAAGGGGGGAAGTTGGCGGGTAAGAAAAGAGCACTCGTGAATTAATCGCCCATAATAGATTGGTCGCACAGGAACCGAAGCGCTACTATTGAGCTGACAAGCTTTCGGAGTGAGGGCATGGTGAAGCGGCTGCTGGAAGCAGCGGGGCGAGGCGAATCCCCGCGTGCCACTTGCCCCGATGCCAGTTTCGCCGACCCATTCTCCCGAGGGGATATTATGGCGCATCATTTTCTTTTCAGTGACTATAATTTTATTAATTTGATTAGAGTAAGGCTAGACGATCTTCTCAAGAAGATGATTGGGTCTGCCGCTTTCCCAAAGTAGTACTGGAGCGTTATTCATTCTTCCCTTAGCTGCGATAATTTAGGTGTGTTCAAAGTACCATGGCGGTAAACACTGTCCCCCCCCGCCCCCCAACCCCAGCCCACTCCCCGCTCGGGTCGAGGACATTTCGGTGCACGGACAATTCGGTGTACAGAAGTTTGTGTGCACTAACGTTTCGGGGGGCAAGCTTTCCGGTAAACGAATTATCTGTGGCTTACTTGTTTTAAACAGCCAGTCACATTTCCGCGTAACTTGGGTTATGGAGCACAACAATCTACTGCAGTGCTTGCACATTTACATTGGATGCCATTTTTTATTTTTGCCAGTTATTTGTATAAATTGAGCGTTTCTATAGTTCTGTTTATGCCTTGTTCAAAAAGCCCGTATTACGCAGCCAACTAATTATGTCCTTTTGTAGACCTTCTTATTTACGACAAGACTGTATAATTTTAAACCACTCTTGTTTGCCGCATGCACATCAGCTAACGAAATTAGCCGGTGTTTACGATGCATTCTGCAAGTAATTTCCTCTAAATAAAAGGCACACTCCCCGAATGGCAAGAAAGCAACCGTCGCCCCCGAAAATGCAGAAAATCTTATGAAGTGTTTCATGAGCGCAGAGCTGTGACGCTAACACAAACTTGCAAATACTGTTGTCGGTAGCTGTTTCTTACGGAGAAGTCTAGAATATCATCGTGGCAGAAGACTTGGCCTTTTTGAAGATAGCTGAAGCTTCTATCTGCCTTAAATCCTGCTAAAGCGTGTATGGATTTTGCGTTCAAATACCAGTCACTCCTGTGTTCAGGCAAAAGCGCGATGCCACTTGCTTTTAAACTCAGGGACAGAAAACGCGAAATAAAGTGTCAAAAGATTTCCTAGGCATGTCAGTTTTCTTTGTTTGCTTTTTTGTGCGCCACGGTTTGAGGGGCTTTAGAATACCTGTAAAAGTGCGTATGTACACGTGCTTGTGGTGTCGCAAATTAGTATGATCGTCGTTCAGCGAAACCAATGGGTAATTAGGTTAGCCAAATTTATTATAAGTATAGGGCCCCCACAACATACAATGAAGGTAAACATTTAGCTGAGGTCTGTCTGGTTGGGAGGTTACAAATGAAAGACCATTATTACACTGAAAACAATGCTACAATAAACGGAGAACCCGACGTTTCACAACCACCTTTCTTTCTCGATTCCGAGTCACTAGATCCAACGCGTCAGTAGATCCAACGAGTCATTACATCCATTCGTGGATCTACTGACTCGTTGGATCTAGTGACGCGTTGGATCTTGTGACTCGGTTGGATCTACGGACCCATTGGATCGAGTGACGCGTTGGATCTAATGGCTCGGATGGATGTACCGACTCTTTGGATCTTATGACTCGTTGGATCTAGTGACTCGGTGGGGCGAGAGGGAGAGGAGGATAGTTAGGGCAGAAACCTTTTTGCCCCCTCCGCCTACCCTTCCCGCTTTACAATTGAACAAAAGGGGTGCCCCTCAGCTTACTGCTTCGGTATGCTTTCTAGCCCTGCACGTTTTTATTTATTCGCACTTTCCAGAGCTCGTGGTGTGTTCGTAAGTGCACAATGCACTTTCAAAATAAAGGGGCAAATACTTTTTAGACTGCCCACGCTGCGAGCACTCAGCGATCGGTCAGGGAATAAGGAAAATGTACAAAAATTAGGAAAAAGGGGCGCTTCTACTACTGCAGATTAGTCATGGGAAAGTGCGCCTGCTACCGTGACGTTCATGTGAAAGGTGCACGTGACGGGGGGTGCGGCGGGACTGCGGGAGGGGGGTATTTTGTGCACAGGTTCTCCGAACGCACAACTTTTTTTTTTTTTTTTTTGGGGGGGGGGGGGGGGGGGGTGCCGTACTGCTCACTTTAGTTCGCCGTGGCTGGCGTTAAAAGGACTGGTGCTGGAAAAAGGTGCATTTAACCTTATAGCGCAGGAGTCGTTGTCGGTTCTCTCTTTTTTTTGTTTGCATTTTCAGATATAATTAGAATTTTCACAGCTTAGGTTAGTTTTCGGTGTCCTAACTTTTTTTCCCTGTTCGTTATGTTGTGTTTGATTCGTTTAACTAACGTTACTTTAATGTAAGGCGAAGTAGTGCCAGACTACAGTACCTAGTATTCGCCCCGAGAGCGAACAGAGTCGGCCCCTGGCGGCGGCGGGACGAACCGCTCCTAGTGTGGATGGCGCTCTCGCGTCGTCTGCTTTTTCACGTTGCGTGCGCCGCAAGACGCGTGCTGCACACGACAAAACAACCAATATGTGTGCTCGTTTGGCAGTAAGCAATGACATAGTTACCTCTGCTTGCGCATTTCCTCTAGAAACGCAATAATCAGCGGCCGTTGTGGGTTAATGCGCTGGTTTAATTCCACGAAACATCTTCGCCGTGGTCACCGCTTGAGTGTGAACATTGCTTCCACACATTGCACTTTTCCTATTGTTGAGTGCAGTCGTCTGCCGTTTCGGGAACGTCGAAGGGTGCTTTTTGAAGGTGGCGTGGTGATTATTTAAAGCATAAAAGTTTAGTACGCGAAACGGGTAAGAAGCGACAAGACCTGCGTACGCGTGCAAATTCCACACCCTTGTAAAACTGCGCTGTGTCCTTATAGAAAGAAGAAACAAACAAAAACATTTACACTGCACACGACCCCTGAGCTATCGCCCATACATTACCGGACACGTATTTTACACCAGCAAGCGCCTGCGTGATATGTCCTTCCCGTATATTTCTAAAATAAATACCATTTTTGGACGGTCGTTGTTTATACTCAGGAGGAGGAATAAACATTTATTCAGCTGTGTTGAGTTGCTTATTTTACGTATTATTTAAAATACGTTTCTATGGATGCGCAAGAGTATTTAGGGGGGATTTTTCGGTAAAATTAAGCAGTTGTGAGTTTGCGTCTGTCATGTGGCATTTCGTGTGTCATATTCATATATTTCAAATCCGTGTCTCACTCAGCATAACCAAATGCCTAATATGGTCACGTCTTAACCTCTTAAGGTGGACCTAAGTTTAAAGAAAGAGGAGAAAACGCGTAATATAATGCACGTTGTTGCCCACATGTGTGAGGGGCGTGTGTGCCTTCACTCGCTGATTTTTTTTTTAATTTTTTCCCACAATGCTTGCTTTCAATACATTTTTGAAAAAGGCGAGCCACAATTCCTGGACAATCTCGGATCAAAGGGGGGTTAATTAATTTTGAAAATACGTGTTAAAGTACTGCTTTTTCACCGCTACAGAACACAACGCCTAGTGTAGTTTCGATTGTAAGTAATACTGATAACCATAGTTTGGCTTTTCGCGTTACGTTCGTTCTGTTCTCTCTGCTCTTGCACCGTTGGCAGGACCTCCCCCCTCTTCACGAGAAAAAAAAAAGGAAATGCACAGAATTTCATTTTTTAACCAATCATCGAGAAATAAAAGACAAAGGCGATATTCAGTTTACAAAACAAAGTAGTTACCGGGAACCCGTTGCGCTGATTCGCAACGAGAAATAAAAAGGAAATGTTTTACTACATCTGCAACAGCGCAACTTCATTTATTGCCATCTTTAGGGTTCGTAAGCGACCTTATACGCAAGAATGCAAACATATCTCAGTGTTGCAGGTACCTGTTAGATTTTAAAAGGAACGCAATTGGTCAACAGAGCAGCCGTAACAGAAAATTTGTGCTCACTCTGTGGTCCCAGAAGCTTGGTTTGCACACTGTAAACCTGCTTGTCACTTTGCTAAAACCTAGCTAAACATGAGATGTTGATTGTACTGCGTGCGTTGACAATTCAATTCGCAAGTTCACTTGCGACGAAAGCCGTAAATAAGTGATCCGAAACCGTTATTCATCAAACCTTCCTTCAGAGTCACTAAAATTTCATTTAAAAGACCCGTTAGAGCGGTTACATTTATATCTCTGCGCTGATCAAAATTCAGTAATTTTTTGTTGCCTTTTGAACACACAAAAAATATCGTAAGCTCTTAGAAAGAATTTCGGGGCAGTTAAGTAGTGTTACCATTTCAGGGCATCCCACAAATGCAAGAATGCGTCATGCTACCAGTGAAAGCGATTGAGATTGCCGTTGTAAACTGAATTTCAAAGATCGAGGCTTCCTGATTTGTTTCTATTTATGCTGTTATTGAAGGCTCAAAGCCATAGTCGGGAAAGATCGAGCTTGCTACGAGCCACAGCGTACAAGTTCATTGTCACAATTACGGCCATTCTGAGATTCCCGATGAGCCGTCGCTTTTTTTGGCGTAGTAATAAAAACTGACTGCCGCTTCCATGCTATACATTGAACCTTGAGGAACCGAACTACAGCATACCACTCTTGTTTGCACCTTTCGTGCGCTCATACTGCGAGAAAAAAGCACGAAGCGCGCCCACAGTGTGCATTCCTACGGGCCGCTCTGCGGAGCATCCACACTAGCAGCGCGACGGTGTCGCCACCTACATGTCGAGCTCGCGGCGAATACTATGCACTACAGCCATACGGGACATTTTTCATCAAAACAACGCCGGTGGGCGTCGCTTTAGTGGAGGGCTGATAATACCGTCGGACGGCATAAATGCACTCGACTTCCTTGAAACGATTTTTTGTGTAATAATTTGTTGAGAATCGTTCCTCGATCACGTTTGATTCTTTCTCTTTCGGTATATCTCCGATTGCATTGGGAAAAACATGTATTAATCTTGCAGTAAAGTCCGCATGCAGACTTCAGACGTGGCCTACGTCGTCTTCTTGACTCTAACCGCGGCCGGAGCCCCGCTAGGCGTTCCCGGTCCGCCGGGCTTTTGAGCTATTTTTCTGAAGCAGGGGTCTCAAGCACGCTGCCCGCTGGCCGCACGCGACCCTCTGACCTTTTCATTCGAACCTATCTATTACAAATGTTCTTGTTCACAATTCTGCGTTATTTTAGGCCAGCGGATGGTTATGCGGCATAGCCAAAAAGTTCAGTTTGTTTGTTGAATATTTGCTGGAATATTTGAACCTTTCGGAAGCTTCGCTTTAAAAAAGCAGAAAGCCAAAACGAACAACTTCAGCATCGATGCGCACAGTTGGTAGCAAAATACGAAAGCTTGGTATAAAAACTGGCCCTCAGTCCTGCTCAGTTGATTAAACGGTGAAGTTGTTAGATACCAATGAAAATGATGTTACGAAACGGGTTACAAAAGCGCTTTGAATTGCAATTTCGTAATACAGTTGACTCCTATTAATACGAACTCCATGGGGACCGTAAAAAGATTTGAAGTAACACAACTGTCAAATAAACAGAATCTCGTCGTGGTGGCTCAGTGGCTATGTCGTTGTGCTGCTGAGCCCAAGGACACGGGTTCGATTCCCGGCCGCGGCGGCAGCTTTTTCGATGGAAGCGAAAAGCGAAAACGCTGGTGTGTTCGAGATTTCGGCGCATGTTAAAGATTTCCGTGTCTAATTTGATCCGGAGCCCTCCACTACGGCGCGCCTCATCGCCTGCGTAGCGTCGGCGTGTTAAACCTCTCAAACAATCAATCAATCAATCAATCAATCAATCAATCAATCAATCAATCAATCAATCAATCAATCAATCAATCAATCAATCAATCAATCAATGAAACAGAAAGTACCATGGAAGCATTGCCATATCCTCGACATTGTTTGTCCGGAGTGTTAACGCTCATCGCTAAAGTTGAAGTCTGAAGCGCCCAGCACGCAAACTGCTTACACGGAGTTGTGTGCAGCAAAGAACGTACAAAGAACGTGGGGATGCGTACGTTGGCGCAATTTTCAACTGAACTGGCTGCGCGCGGCCTCAGTTGCCATGACGCCGACATAACGCCGTGCACGGTGGTGTTTTGGAGCGAAAAATTTTGAATTTCACCGAGAAATGACGGCCACTTGTATGCTTTTATTCAAAATACCTTTCAATTAACCGACATAATTGGTTTTGGCTTCGAATTATCGGGCATCTTTTCCATTGAATTGCACGTATAACTGCCGAGACGAGCTATACTCGGTTAGAACTCAAGAACGGCACCACCTCATGTAGTGTATCACTCCGCCAAAGCGCCGGACCCGTGACGTCAGTGCGCGCGCGTTTTGAAAGGGGTTTGCTATGAATGCGTGATATCGTCTGCATTGTCTCAAGCAGTTTGTTTGTCGTCACTGGAGTCGTTTAAAGCATATGAAGTCCAAAAAATTCACGGCAACGGCTCACGCCATGTTCAAAATATTCCCAGTAACGCCCTACTTGCGCCGCGCGGAGAAACATCCGGCTACGGTGATAAGGCACAGCGGCAACTTCCGGTGCCGTTCTTAAGTTGTCACCGAGTATAGAACATCCCTTCAAGTTAACCGAAAATTCTAATTAAGCGCCTTTTAATTATCAAAAGTCGATTGTATCTTGTTTACGAACGTATTCACCGGACGTAGTTCGAACGAGTCCAAGGAACACAATACGATTGTTATTTGCGATTTAAGCTATTTCTCAGTTCAATATAGTAATCAAATTTGAAATGGCTGCAGTTTTATTCTAACAGACAAACATGAAGTTGCCTGTTTTACGTTGTTCTCGAGACGCCAATGGAATGTCTTAGGAGCTGCGGCTTTAGGTTTGTTCTATCAAAACTGCTACTGGTAAATACCCGTGATATCGCCTAAGCTATAACTCCCCACGATCATGTAGCCGCCTCAACGGTCAGGCTTCATTTATATGTTTCGAGGTCTCCTTACCGAAACAAGAGCTACAGCCATTTTCTGTAACCATTCTCATCCCGTATATGTTTACATGTTTACATCAAAAGAGAATCCCTCAACGCTTACCATTTCACTGTGGACTGCCTAATTACGACAAGTAAATGAACTCGCGGTGTTGAAAGATCTGTCAGGCGGCACCATAATTTTTCCCGACATGTCTACGCTGGATTTAAAGCTACAGCAGTTTCCCGAATAAGTTGGGGCTTTGCCGCAAAGCGTAATCTGCTGAGCGATCCTGCTGACATAACAGGGCAAAGTAGAAATGAACACGAGCGAGCGACTTACAGCCGCACAGTAAAAAATAACTTCATTCCCACCTACTCGCTAAAAAAGTGGTTATAACAGACCAGACCAGGTGCAGCTTTCCGGCTTACCGCAATTCTTCCAGATGTGATTACTATAAAGTTATTGAGCGCAGTACAATGACTTTTCGCACCGCCACTGATGGGGGCAAAAGCTTGCTTTGTGCGCAGTTTCAAGTTTATAACGTTGTTCTCCCAGGCTTCCTGGCCTTTGGAATATCCCTTTGAAGTGTATGAGTAGTAACTTTTGATATTTACGCAAGCTATTCGGATTTTCACATCCAAGTTCACTCCTTGGTCAGTGCGAAATATCATTTTTCTCTTGTGAATTAACTGGGTTCATTTCCAGTTATATTTTCAGCACGAAAGCTTGGGAGCAATCAATAGAGAGTTATAGCAGAATGAAGAACCGGTTCCGCTACGGTACCAGGGACAGCGGCACTTGTGCACAACCAGCTTTTCCTTCTCTGCGCACGCGCAGTAGCGCCGGTCGCCTACCGAGTACCGTACCGGAACCGGTTCTCCGTTCTGCTACAACTCTCTATTAATAACAGAGTGATTGTTCTTTGATAATCCGTCTTGCACGCCAACTGTAGGTTGGGGTGGCTTTGCGCTCTCCGGTGACTTCTCGTTGCCAAAGTAAAATGAGGGCCATGAAGACGAAGTTTGCAATATGACAACGAAATTTATGCACGCATATTTACATTTGTGCAAGTTAGTAAAACAGGGGAAAACATACATGTTGACGACCTGGGAACAAATTCATGTTGTCCAAATCCGATAGTGCAGAGCTCCGTGCACGAAAATACCGGAATACTAAAAAAACTTCAGCTTCACCCTCGCGTCTCTCATCCCTCCGTCGCCCCCGCCGTCCGCTAGCTTCGGTGCGTTCTTGGAAAACTGTGCCTTCAGCTCCTGAATGGGTTGCCTTGGCTAGCGGACGCTGCAGCGCGTACTAAGCGACACGAATGATAGCGGTGTCCTGATCCAAGTGCAAGAGTTTTAGGGGAGCTCCCGAAGAAGCCGGCGCCAAGCACGCCCCTTCCCCCGTTCCCATGTGTGGAGGGAAATTCGGGGAGGGACAGGTGGCTGACCCTTAGGGCGAACGTCCATCGGGATTCAGAATCGAAAATTTGCCCTACAAAAAATTAAATAGAATAACGCATTTGTTTTGGGGACATTTTTACAAGGCCTTTTCGATTAATGCACATACCATTACACGCAGTTAGGCACCTACACGTTCCAGTGCAGGGCGATTTCGGTACAAACAGGTGATTCAGGAATTCATGATAGGAAAAAAAACAAAAAAACATTGTGAATAGTTGCAATCAATTACCGTTTTTTTATGTTATTAATATTTTCTTTATCCCGGCATAATCATAAGTGCACTCAATTTCTTAAACGATTTCTCCACTAATTGTGTATTAAAGACGGTTCATCAATCGCGTTGTATTGATTTGTGTATGGGCAGTATCTCAAGGACATATTTTCCTAAAAACGGCGTCTGTTCTCTTATTGTAATATTTACGCATAATTATGAATCCGGATATTTTTTAATGATTTATATTGTAGTTATTTATTAATAATCGTTCCTCAATCCTCTTTCATTTAATTACCTTTCTTGTAAATGTTCTTTGAATGGTAGCGCTAACTACTGAAACAAATGACTGAAATTGCGAATTTATGATGACTTAGTCATGCCCTCTGTTTATTTTTTCAATTGCGAAATGTATGCACATCTTATTCACGGCTGAGACCTAATTGTGGCCTGTACCAAATCAGTACCACTTCAATGGTGAAAAAATCTTGCAGTCAATTCGTTGTTGCTTTCACACTTAGGCATGTAAAGAGCGCAAGTAGTTCGTGAACCGATTATTCATGGAGGCTAGTAACCAAAAGGAAACCGATAAACACAACGACCACCCAATCCCAAGAAATACAAGCACGCGCGGTTCCTCCCTTTGGATGTAATGGCTCGTTGGATCTAGTGACGCGTTGGAACTAGGGACTCGGATGGATCTCTTGACTCGTTGGATCTATTGACGCATTGGATCTAGTGACTCGGTTGGGTCTCATGACTCGTTGGATCTTCTGACTCGGTCATCACGTGACCTAGTGGATCTCCCGACTCGTTGGATCTAATGACACGTTGGATCTAGTGACCATAAGCGTTCTTTCTCAGGGGTAACTGGGGCCAGGCTGCTGCGGCGTCTGATAGCATATCAACGCGTTAGGTATCTCACAAAGCCCCTCTCTGCAGAGCGCAGCCCCTGCATGTACACAAGGGTGAGAGTTCTAAGGTAGCGATTGAGATATTGTGGAGTTCGCCGAATGTTCGAGCACACAAGTAATAGCCTCTTCCACCAGTTGTGTTTCGTTCTCGACGATGACCGTCCCGACGAAGTCGATTCTATGGCCCAAGGCCTGGCAGGGCTATAGCTATACATGCACCATGAGCTGGCCCAATCTCGTTTTGTGCGCAACAAAAACCCACCGAAGAAGCTCCCGAGGACACAATGACTAGTCTTGTTGGCCGCAGTGTCGCCCACCTCGAGGAACAACCTAGCTCGCTGCAGCTTTCCGCGCGTCGCTGTCATACGGACAGCACCCCTCTCCAGGAGTCGCGCATCCAGGACCCCGGTGGCCCCACCGGAAATTAACTGTTCAAGCCCTGTATATTAACACTTCGCACATTGTTGGACGCAGACGTCTCCTCGCCTTCTTCCTTTATAACAAGAAGAAAATTCAAATCGGCTGGTGTGGCGAGAGCTACCGCAGTCGTCTATCAGCTTTCGGCGCCCACTTTGTACATTGGAAAGGCACAAATTGGAAAGGCTGGTTCCCCAGAACACCCTCCCCCCCCCCCCTTCAATCTTAGCAATGCCACTGTAAGTACGATCGCTGATTATTATTAAGTAGAACCTACACCTAATGCAACGACGACGGGGGTCAAGAGAAAATGACGAACTATGAATGCACACGTGCTTTTATTAAAAGCCAGCTTGGTTTCTTTCTTTTTCATTTTTTCGTGACGGCTGAAGGGACGGTGGAGGAACTCAAAGTGCTCCAGTAACACTGAGAATAAAGGATTGGGGCTGTTCATTTCGCTACTATGTTAGTTATTTAGGCCCAAAAGGGCAGGGTGCGTTTATCATACCTGACTACAAATATGCCATGACAATATGTATGACATTAACAATTAAATTGATATTTACATGAAACGAACTCAGAGGACGAAAACATTCACCGCCAGGCAAGCCAGCTGCTTCGCTCAAAGTTTTTGTTTGTTTAGTTTTATTCTCCTACCTTTACGACCACTTTCATATGCCACACAGAAAAATTAAAAACAAAAAACAAAAGAAGAGCAGCTTGGGCTTAGATTATGAGTACGGCGCTTTAAGGAGCTGGTATTTCGGCGCGGGGCAACCGGCACGAGGCAAATGATACGGGGAAAAGAGACGGGGAAAATGTGTCCGGGTCTTATGAGTACAGGGCTCTCGAAATCGGGGCAAAAGCCGTGAGGCTTCCAGCGCGGGGCAAATGAGACGAGGCTCTTGAAATCGTGGGTATTCGTGCACCACCCGATGTGTTGGCCCCAAGCGCACGGGAAATTCGTTTTCAAACGCCCCACGCACAGAACGCCTCACTCTTCAGACACGTCACTTTTCGTTCGCAAACATGAAAAATACGTGGAACACTAGTCAAATAAGCTTAGCCTAAAAAGTGTGTTATATGTCATGAGGCGGTTCGCTGTCGTTCTTAGGGAAGCCGCGGTTCCGAAAAAAAAAACAGGGTGTGGGTTATAAAGGCTCCATGCTGTGAAGCGGAGGTTTCCCTTTTCATGTAACGCCATAGCTCGTATAATTTCAGGACTTCTTTCTGTGTATCCTACCTGAATAATTAGCAAATCACTCCGTTTCACGGATTGTATTCGCCCTTGTAACTACAGTACACGTGTTCGGGTGCATTGATATTCAGAACCTCACTACAATATATTTCGGAGTTGATATACAGTAAGCAGTCATGTTAGCGCAATGACCTTGTTATTTTGATTGATTGTAAGGTTTAACGCGCCGGCGCAACGCAGGTGGTGAGGCGCGCCGTAGTGGAGGGCTCCGGATTAATTTTGACCACCTGGGGATCTTTAACGTGCACAGAAATCTCGCACACCCGGGCGTTTTCGCTTTTCGCCTGCATCAGAAAAGTGGCCGCCGCGGCCGGGAATCGAACCCGCTACCTCGTGCTCCGCAGCACAACGCCTTAGACCTTGTTATTTTGATATCGCCGCTAAGGCTTTCCGCTGTGGTAAATGGCACGTCAGCCCCGGCCATTCTTATTTCGACAAAAACACGAAACACAAGGAAGAAAAAGGTCACTTGTATGAATATTTTTAAACAAGTAATTTCGGGAATACCACGAGCTTAGGAGGAGTATCCACAATATAAATTAATGACGCTATCTTATGTTAGGCTAACTACTTTGAGACATCATGCTATCGACATTGTTAACAGGAAACGCAGTTAAATTTGATATTCAACGGAAACGATTTCTGCTGATGTAATTACTTGCGTCCCTGCAATTTGAATTTTCTCAAAAGCCAGGCAAGAATTCCAAACTTCGTAAAAAAGCAACGGCGGCTGCTGCCGTTACATTTTTTACTCGAAAATGTCGTTGCGCAGTTGTAGCTCTCTGAAATAAGTAATTATTGGGTCTAGGAGAACTCGTCAAAAGTGAGCTCGTCGCAGCCAACTCGTCATAGGCGAATTAGTCGCATAGGACAAGTCGTCATAGGCCATCTCGCACTAGGGAAACTCGTAACCTAGGGCAACTGGACACTCGGCCAACTCGTCACAATTTACGTTTTTCGCCTATCATGTTCAAATGAAAGGGTACAGAAGCTTGTATAATTCTCATCTTATGCGTAAACATTCTTACACTCCTCCTTCAATTCAGCATCTTTAATGTTTCCTTTGTCGCCTTCGAGGAACGCGCCAGCCAGACAGCGTATCTTATTTTTTTTCTCCGCGCAGCTAATTACGTGAGCCTTTTATATTAGATTTAGTTTGCCCGTTCTGTTTTTTCTGATACATTTTTTTATTTTTGGTAAATAATGACGGCGCTGTATTGGGATTGCGATTTCGTTCTGTGTTTTCGCTTTTTAGTATTTTGATCTGTTGTTTTCATGCCTACTGAGAAACTTTCGTTTTGTTGGTCTTCATATCACCTATATATGGGAGCGAAAGTCAAGGCTGGACTTAAAAGTTGACCCCCCCCCCCTACCACACACGCACACACTCACACAAAAAAGTGTTAAGAATATTTTTTAGAAGGAGAAGAAAAGCAAAAAAAGAAACCAGAAGTTGTGCTGAAACCGAAAAGCCAATTTCAACCACCACCTGCAAACAAACAAGAGGCCAACATTTTGCCCTTTTTATAGATATATACACAAGCAGGCAAAAAACTTCAAAAGATAACGCAAAAAGAAAAGAAAACGCAAAAGAAAGAAAAAGTTGACCGCCCCCCCCCCTCCACAGAAAAAGCGTGACGAATATTTTTTTGGAACAAGAAGAAAAAAAAAACCTGAAAAGAAACCCCTTACCCAGTAAACAAAATGTGATTTTTTTTTACAACAAGAAGGGAAATAAGAAGGGGACATAGGAACGTGTGTTAAAATAGAAGAACCATTTCAACCACCGCCTGCAAGCTAACAAAAACAGGACCCCCCGAACTCTGAAGAGGTCAACCTGGGAGTAATTGTAAGATTAGAAGCCACTAACTTCCTCTCCCCATTTCCTCGACATCGGCCAAAAATGGAGCCGCGAGACGACTTTTCCTAGCACGAGAAGGTCAGTGCTACCACTTTTCCTAGTACGAAATCACCTAGAACGAGATGCCCTCTTTGACCAGTTTCCCTAAGACCAGTTTTCCTAGGACGAGTTGGTTGCGACGAGTGGGCCGGTTCCCGTAATTATTATCGAATGTTTTTCTTCTGGTGATATAAAGTGTTTGATAAACAGGAAAATAGCGTTGTAGATAGACGTAAGCAGTATATTTAGTAGTCGTCGTGAATCACTTCGTCGTGAATCACTTCCAAGCTTCACAAAATCCCAACGACATCCCAACGCTTTCAGAGTAGAGGACAGCGCAATGAACGGGACGGAGCGAATATGAGACAAGCACAAAACACTTGTGTTCGTCTCGTCTTCGCTTCGTCCCGTTCATTGCGCTGCCCTCTACGCTGAATTAGGGTGCCTCGATGCGCGACCCTACGCTGAATGTTATGCACCAACCGGCTCAAGCTTCAAACTCTTCTGAGGCATCCGCTAGCCATCCCACAATAGTCGCGGGGGGAACTCTATTGAAGCGACTCCCCGCTCACAGACGAACAATTAACTTGAGAAGCAGGAGTTGACCGCGCCGTCGCAGTTGACAGTCGAACTGGTCGAACGCCGCGACCGGCCCGAGAAGAATGAGGGAAAACAGCCTTGTAAGCAGGACTCCATTCAACTACGGCACGTGGCGGCCGCTTTGGGAACTAGAGGCGCTTGGGCAGGAATCCTGGACTCAAGTTCAGAAAGAGAGAACCCAACATTTTGGCAATTTTGAAAATGCTTCATGTTTGTCATTGTTTTAAAGAATTTCTTATGGAAACCAAAAATAGATACGTTAACTCGTTTAAAAGTATGCGAAGTCCCTACAAAAAGATATCTGCGGCGATAGCAGCAAAAGCTTGTATTATGCAGAAGAGCTTCAAATTTCTCGCTATTCGTCCAACGCGTCTGCGATCCGAGCCAACTTTGGGATTGCTTTAGAAAGAAAAAAAAAATGTGGTTGATCCCTCTTTCATAGGACTCGGTACAACACGAAAGTGAAAATGATGCGCCTTCACAGGAGCAGTTGAATGTTTAATGTGCATCGATGTGAACTTGCACACCGCTATTTATATTTCGTCGGTATGGCACCGTTAGACGCATCAACATTAGACACTGGATTATACGCGCCGGAGCATTGCGTAAATCCGACTGAAACCACAGGCGCTCGAAAACCGTGCGAACGAAATCGAACTGGTTGTCAGCGAATCGTTTGGTGAAGTGACGGTCCGCTGCAGCTAAAAGAGCACGATAGGCGGGTCGGCAGCGGTCTTGTGGGTGTGCTTGGAGACCGAAGTCCTGCTGGCGGGTCGCTTCGGCGAAGGTGCGACTAGTGTCACTAAATAAAGGCTTATTTAGTGACACTAGGTGCGACCGCTTCGGTAGTGCTCCATGGCATGCACGGCAGACGGTTGAGTTGCGAAGAGCTCAGCTTGTGGAACACGAGAGGCAGAGTTCGCGGCCCGCAGCAGTAGCGCCAACTATCGGCGCTCATTAGCGTCTCAACGCACTACTTCGCTTCACCTCTCCTAGACGACAGCACCGTCTGAATAACGATTCTTATAGGGAAGGATATAAGGCGCGTTCGTAAAGCTAAAGAAGCATGAGTCATAGCCCAGTTGGCATTCCACTTCCGGTCACCGAGGCGAACGGTCGTGAAATCATGAGCTTGTTTCGAGCGGCAACAGCGGTCGACGCCGACCGCGGAAACAGGGCCGAAGGAAAGGAAAACCAGGATTTTCAGATTATCTTGCCGACGCTGCCTACTGGACGCATTGTGCTCAACACCGTGTTTCTTCACGCCGATGTAAAGGGACGACCGTACCGAGTCGAAGACTTCAGGGACGCTCTGGCCAAACTTGGTGCACTGCCCGCGGTAATTTCCTTGGGTGCCTATCAAATCAATCATGTTTGGGCTGTGACTTTTAGGAGTGCAGAAGCGACAAAGAAAATGCTGACCACGACGGAGCTGCAGGTGAAGGGGCGTCGCTGCCTCGTCATCGACCCACAGAATCAGGAGGTGAAGCTGAAGCTCCACTGGCTTTTCACGGGGTGGCGGACGAGGACATCCGTTCAGCGTTCGTGCCCTACGGCAGAGTCAGCGAGGTTACGAGGGAACGCTGGCGGGTCGCCGGCTGGTCGCTGGCGTGAACGAAAAGACTTCTACTACGGTGACTGTGCTTCTCAAGCTCAAGTTAGGAGTCAAGATCGGTGACCTACCTCACCAAATTCGTGTTGCCGGAGAACTGGCTCTCGTCGTGGTGCCCGGCCGGCCCATGCAGTGCCTTCGCTGCAACGGCGAAGGGCACGTGAGACGGGAGTGCAAGGTGCCTCGGTGTTCCCTGTGTCGACGCTTTGGCCAGGCTGAGGCCCAGTGCACGAGGTCGTACGCGAGCGCGGTTGGGCCACCTGGTCACGACGATGAGTCCGAACACCTCATGGATGCCGAGGAGGCCGAGGAAGCAGCCAAGGGCACGGGGGATCAGGAAAAGACGGAGGAAGAGGCCACCACGTCAACGAACGCCTGCGAGGCCATAGCGGCAGCAGGCGGAGGAGACAACGACGTGCCGGAGCAAGCTCCGGCTCTCACTGATGACCTGTCGAAAGACGGTGGCACCCGAACGAACGCCCAGGCAACGGTCAACTCCGCCCCCGACGCCATGGACGTGCTCGGGAACCCGTTCACCAAACGGTGCCACATCGACGTTGCCGACAGTTCAGGCCGACGAGCCGCCGATGAAGACGACGCCGGGACGCCGCTCGACGATGCCGCTTAAGCCAAGCGTCGAGGTGGAACGCAGGAGTGTAGAGGCGTCGGGAGCAGTGATTTCCCTACACCCCCCCTTGGGGGTGTGTAGACCCCCCCTAGTTTTTCTGGACACCCCCCCTTGAATCCCCAAATTTCACACTTGTCAGTCCTTGTATGGACCTTTTTCAGTATTGATCTGCGCATGCGCGGGCTGCCCGTCTGCTATTCTTGGCAGTAGCCTCGGGCAAAATAAACAAAAGTGCGCCCCCCCCCCCCCGAGCTTGCTGTTAGCGTTGCACGTATTTATTTCCTTTTTTTCGACAGCTCGTGGCAAGCTCGTATGTGCACCCAAAAAAGGCTTTCAAAGGAAAGGGGCAAAGTGGTTTGAGGCTGACCACGCTGCGAGCACATTGCTACCAGCCAGGGAGTAGCGAAAAGCGCTACGGAAGCTAACCCTCGCGTTTTAATAAATCGGGAGCGTACAATCGGTGCCTAATTTATAAGTGCTGCATAATTCGTGTGCTACGTAAACATTGTTTCAAGAACTCAAATTTCGTAACTGGCCCTGGTAACAAGTTCGAAAATGTCCTTATACGTTGAAAAATGGCGAGAAATTAAAAAAAAACTGAATAGGACCTTTCATGGTAAAAAATGAATTTCTCTAAATTTTTTTTTCTTAGATTGAATAGAAAGCACCGCCTCTCAGGTGTATGTATATATATAGAAAATGAAAAACGTACGTCACGGGGATGAGCGTTTGGTTAACAGACGTCTATTATTTAACTAGTGGGATAAAAAAACAGCTTTTATAGTTTATGAACCCCCCGATGACGACGTTGGCGTACTTGTAAAGCGGCGTGGACTCAAGGTGTTTGAGCCAAGCGTGGATGTTGCTTCGCCGGAGAACGGCACACCGGTTATATGCGCAGCGCGCCCGAAGGAGAGGAAACCGCGGAAGATAAGAGTACTGCACATGCGCCGGCTCCAGCGCGTCTGCCGCGGCTATGACGCAACGTGCCGCAGCTATGACGCAACGTGCCGCGGCTATGGCGCAACACAATCCAACACAATCCACTTTAATCCAATCCAATCAAATCCAAGCCAAGCGAATCCAATCAAATAGAATCCAATCCAATGCCCCTCGCGAGAGAGTGTTCGCTATCGGAGAGGAGAGGGGGTGAGCGGAAGAGAGCGCGGCTGGCGTGGCGAGGAGAATGGGGGAGGGGTGGACAACGCCGCCGCCGCCGACGACGACGACGACAACGACGACGACGCCGGAGGGACAAGGCGAGTGAATCAGATGCTCTGCATCTAAAATGAAACAGAAACTTGAGGCGCTTGACGATGAACGCAACCGGGGAGCCCTCGTGAGAGCGAGAGTGGACCGATTAGCCTGTGGAGAGGCCCCTACCAAGCGTGCGCTGGGTATAGAACGGGCGAACGCTCGACGTAATCATATAAGGGAGATAAAGTGGGAAGGAGGGTGACGGGTGATCAGCAAGAAATTTAACGGGCCTTTCATCACTACTACAAAGATTTGTTTGCCTTCCGCAGGGCTGAGGTGGAGGCCTTTAAAACCGATCGAGTTTATCAGTGCTTTCCCAAGGATTGATGAAGACTACAAAGAAAGTTTAAGCCAGCCTATTGCAGATGCTGAAGTTGAATGTGCAATCGATAGTTTGAACAACGGAAAGTCTCCGGGTCCAGACGGATTAACTGCAGCCTTTTACAAGGTGTTCAAAAACGATTTATCGCCACTTTTGGCAGCACTATTTAACGAGGCCTTCGAACTAAAGGCATTGCCACCCTCTTACGGAGAAGCGCACACGATACTCAGAGGACGCGGACAAACTTAAACATGTTACAGCATATCGCCCTATATCCTTGACAAATGTTGATTACAAAATTTTTATGAAGGTGCTTGCACAAAGAATTCAAACAGTCATCAAGCAGATTGTAGGGCCACACCAGACGTGTGGCATAAAAGGACGCAGTATTTTTTCAAACACACACAAGGCGAGATGTGTGCTGGAATGCTGCGACGCTGCCCGAGCTCGCGTGGCTGTTCTCCAGCTTGATTTGGAGAAGGCGCTTGACTGTGTGTCCCATGAATTATTGTTGCTGATTTTAGATCATGTGAACGTTGGAACAGTCATCAAGGAGGGGGTGGCTCTGGCGTACCGGAAGTGCACCACGAGATTAATTGTAAACAAGACGCTGGGGCCCCCCATTAGTGTGGAATGGTCGGTGCGCCAGGGCTGCCCTCTGAGCCCACTTCTTTTCTGCCTGTATATCGAAACGCTCTGCTTAAATATAATTGAAAGTGAACACATTCGCGGGTTTAAGCTATGCGAGGCAGAGGTAAAACTTTTGGCGTACGCAGACGACATTGCTCTTTTCTGTACGACCAAGGACAGTGTTACAAAAGCGGTGGACATTGTTAAACGTTTTGGGTCAATCACAGGTAGTGGGGTAAACTGGGGGAAATGTTTGGGATTCTGGCATGGGGATTGGTCTTTGACACCGGAATTTTTTGCCAACGTGAGCTGGGAAACCAGTCCCGTTAAAGGGGTCCTGAAATACCTTCCGTCGATGCATGGATGTACATGTAACCAAATAAAGCAATGTATTAGCTATCTCCTCCCACAAGAATTTTGTTAAAGCGATGAGTATTAGCTGAGAAATCGTAAATCAAAAACCGCAAATTATCGTCGCACCGCGTTTCCTCCTCTTTTCAACTTACTCTCCGCTGTTGACGGCGCGCCAGCCTTCCCTCCCGTGATGCTGCGCTCCGCGGCGGTGACGTACTTCCGCTATTGCGCTGCTCACACTGCCGTCTGCTACGGGCAAGCTTTGTTGACACCTTGAATCATGCACTCCGCTCAAGGCTGGAAAAGCGAACGAAAAACCTTGCCGCATGTGTGCAGCGGCCTGGCCTTGCCCTTTCGCGGTGTACGTTGCTGTCTTATTTTGCGGTGGTGGTAATTCCTGCCGGCGGCATGTGAAAGAGACATTTTAAACGATACAGAACCCGTGCACAAAACGCTTCAATCATGTGACCAGTTTAGACCAGTTCAGCTTGGGGCGACGCGTGGTGGAGAGCGGCAACGTTGGAAAAACATGCTCCGGCGCGTTTCTGAGCTTTTTAGCGCTGGAGCGAGCGCCATTTCTTTGACAATCTTAAACATCGGTTGCCTTGGCAACAAGGCACAAACCGCCCCAGAAGTCAGTTACGGTTGCGTGATCCCGGTTCAGCTCGGGGCCCCATCTCGCGACATGTGGGCACTGCAGGCGTACCACTCACTCCCATTGGGAAGTGTGAGATGCGTTTGGCATTACAGGAGGCGATGGTGTGTGTGTTGTGGACGCCTTTGTTTCGCGATGAAATGCGACGTTGTGCTTCTGCGGGTGGATAGTGCTTCCCATGTTCTGGATTATCTTTCTCGAGCGACGTACGACTCAACCTCGCATGGGGTATGTGCAGTGTGCGTGGCTAAAAGCCATCTCGGCTTGTGCGCCCGAGTTAAGTGACTTGCTGTTCGTCCCAGCAAACCGCGCGCGAGGTGAGTGCCGAATTTACGACGGGCAGGAGGAGGCAACGCATCGTCTGTCAATCGCGGTTCAGACTTGCAACGCATGTTGTGACGTTGTGTTCGTTCGAAACGCATCTCTGGATTGTTTTGAAGTGGAAAAAAATGTATCCGTCAAACCCGGGCATTCGGCTCAGGGCGTTCTCTGCGATTGCACGAAAGAAGTGCCACGGGGCTTCAACGCTTTCTTTATGGAACGTACTCAGGAAAGAGAATATACATGTCTTGTTATGGCCGTGTTGCATTCAATACGAACGGTTAAGCGTTTGTTTACACTTGTTTCGTTTGCCGTAAAATGTCCAAGCACTCCGGCACTCCACTCCGCTGGCAGATCAGCCGGCGAGCCGACGCTGAGCAGACGACTCATCTCTTTGCCGGAAGTGCGTGAAAAAGCCGCCCAATAGCAGGATGTCTAGCTCATGACGAATATATGGGAATCGATGATGTAGACATGTGAAGATGGCGGCGTCCAAAAACACGAAGGGAAGGGTGAGAAAAAAGCGACAAACTTTGCAACAAAAGTGTGGGCTTTCCGCTGCGCGTAAAAGAGTAATACTTGGCACAGATGACGTTGACGACCCAATCTAACGATTGCGCTACTTCATTTAGTGTGCTCAAAACGCTTTTCAGGGCCCCTTTAAGTATCTAGGGACGCCACTGGAGTACTACCAGGACAGCGAACCGTATTGGCGTGCCCGAACGCAGGACATTCGCGACAGGTCAGAAAAGTGGAAAGGGGTTTTTCTTTCAATGTTTGCTAAAGCGACTGTTTGTAATTTATTTTTTATTGCCAAAGTGTGGTACGTTATCCAAGTGTTGCACTGCTCGCGTTTGAATGTACAGAAAATGCATCGTGCATTTGCTGTGTTTATCTGGTCATCTACATGGGGAAGGTGCAGTAGAGATAACGTTTTTCGACGCGTCAAGGAGGGCGGTCTTGGGTTGTCGCACTTGTTTGTCCGCCAGTTGGTGAAAAGGTTCCTTTTTCTTCGCGATACAAGCGATCCTTTTTTGCGAACAGTTTGCCAGGTGCGGCTGTCTCAAGCACTGCCGGAATATGTCGTATCCAGTTTGCACATACAGGGAAGGATTTCAGGATATTTTAAAGAAGTTGTCATGTCACTCAGGTTTCTGTCAACTCGTTTTTCGATGGAATATTTGAGTACAGTGTCACGTAGAAAATTATATAAAGATGTTTGCGACAGTCTGTTCCCGATACCGCGATATAGAGAACTGTACAAAGAAGGCCCAGGGCAGGATGTACTGAAAAGAGTTAAGCGTATGGCTGTAAAACCGGGGGTGAAGTCCTTTTTTTTCAAACTTCATTCGGGTACACTTACTGTGCAAACATGGTTAAAAGAAAAGGGGTTAGATACACCGTGGGGTACTGACTGTACAATTTGTAAACAACCGGATAACATAGACCACGTTTTTATACACTGCTGGATGGCGGTTCACTTTTGGGATGTTATGCAGCGAACTTTACACAAAGACTTCCCACTTACCCCGCATGGTATACGGTATTTGCCCACAGAAAATAACGAAGGAGTCCCCTACGATTTGATAATGCTCCTGGGCCTTCACAGCATATGGCGGGCGCGCATGGCGTGGCTCCATGGCGACGTGGATGCCCGACCGGTCCGGCAGTGCGGGAGAGTGTAACGCAGTTCGTTGAGGGGCTGAGAGTCCAGCAGCCAGTACCAGATTGGTTGGATTTTCTAGAGCCGTTAATTTCTCTAAAGTGATGATTAAATGACAAAGCCTAGCCGGAGGCACGGCTGGTATGTTAATGTCGGTGTGTGTTGTACCAAATGCAGTGTGGTTATTTTTGTGTTGTAAGTGTGTGTTGAAGACTGGTAATAAAGAAAAAAAAGTCATAGCCCAGTTGGCAGAACGTCTCACACCTCCCCTTGCGGCCGTAGTGATCGTGGGCTCGAAACCTAGCGCCGCCGCGTCAGTGGAATTTTTCTGGCGATGTCATTTCCGTGACGGATATGACGTCGGTGAGGTCTTGTCGTACCCCGGAATAAAACATTTTCGTTTTAAATGTTTTCGCCCCTCCAATGAACTTGAAACATCTTATTCCATGTGCGCAAGGAACTCGTCCAAACTAAATAGGTCGACTGGACTCACCTGTCCCATATCTCGTGAAAACTCACCTAGCTAGTTCCTAGGACGACATAATGACTGGGAGAGAAAAAAAAATGGCCGGTGAATCTTTGCTATTTCGCCGGTTTTGCCTATCTGGCCAAGTTGTCTAAATTTGTCTTCGAAATTGTACCACTGTTATTATAAAAGCGGTATCTCGAATTTTTGTTTGTATATCGTTTTTTTTTCGCTTTAAACTGCTAAATATATTTCTTCCTCGTACATCTTTGACAATTCAACTTAATTAACCGGTTCGCGAACCGGTTTAAAGCTTCCTAGCCGGTTCGCAAAACGATTCGGTTCGTGATTTAGTCGAACCGAAACTGAACCGGAACGAAAAGAATTCACCGAACAGTAACCGGAACCACATTTTTTCGGTTCGACACAACGGCATTGTTTTTTACCAAGCTTCTATCGTCAGGGTGACTGTTTTTATATTTATTTTTTGTGTTCGAGCCAGGATGTCGAACAGAAATTTTTTCGGGTTCGGTTCTGGTTTCGGTTCCGGAGCACCATTCCGTTCCAGTTCGTACCGGTTCAAACGGGTTCGGAAAGAAAAGAAACAGGAGTGTTTTTTTTTTTGTTTCTTACTCTTTTAGTGCGGCGTTTTCGTTTCTCTGTCACGGCGGTATAAAAACAAATCATTATGTAAGTTTCCTGGTGCAAACGTTGTGACTTGGCGAACTTAACTGTACAATTCACTGTAAAATGCTTTCCATGGGAGATCAACGATTACATCGCTAACTGAAGCGAAATAAAAGGTTTACAAGGACACTTAAGGCTGCTTATTTGTGTGAATTAGAAAGCATAACTCTTTATGGCCGCACGTATATTTTTTATTAATTTAGTTCTATTCTTGGCTCGTAAACTCGCAGTTTCATACTTCGCAGTTGTTTTCTTAAGGAAACAAAAAAAATGACACCATCTTCCTGTAGGGGAACCCTGAGTAGTATGCAAAGCAGCCATGGGGTCGATACAAGTGCCCATTAGTTTTCAGTTCCTCGTTTCCGTTAGGTTGAGGTACGTGGCTACCGCTATATTTACAGTTTGGTTTCCATGGTAACTACCACACTTTTCACTTACCGGAACTACGAAATGGCAAATTGCGTTAAGCCCATGGCTGTTTCGCATACTACTCAGGGTTCCCCTACGGGAAGATGGTGTAATTTTATTAGATGCGACGGGGCTATGTCCAATTTTATTAGATGCGACGGGGCTATGTCCCTCCTTTGTCGTTGTTGCGCCGTCCACACCCCCACTGCGCATGCTCGGCTTGCTGAACGCCCGGTGGTGTCTTACCCTTTAATGGCTCCTGGAGTGACAGTGTTACCGGTGTCTTCTTGGGCCGGCCCGAGATGAGCCGAGCATGCGCAGTGGTGGTGTAGACGGCGCCACAACAAGGGAGGGACATAGCCCCGACCATGAGATGCTGGAGCGACAGTGTTGCCGGTGTCTTCCTGGGCTGGCACGAGACGAGCACGCTTCCCCTTAGGGCTCCTGGAGCGGCAGTGTTGCCGGTGTCTTCCTGGGCCGGTGGATGGACGGACGATGGACGACGGACGACGGAGCCGAGAGCAAGAGATACTCTCTAACGCTAAATTTGAACGCCTTTACGGCGACGGCGCATAGCTACTGCGTCTCAGGAAATGATCGGGCCATCAGCGAACGCGTGACGGCACGCGATATACTATGACGTTATCTCGTAGCGCGTCGCCGCCGGGGAGCATGTCTAACGTGGCCTCGGCATACCACCCTCTCCCTCACACTTTCGCCATACTTTCATCCTCCACGTTTCTGCTCTCTCTATCTTCGGTGGCCTCTTCGTTCTCTCGGTTACAACGAGGCCGACGCCAAGGGATGACGCGAAACCACAGGAAAGGGCGCTTAGGAGCTGCGATCTATAGTCACCTCAGCGCTCTAAAACATGACCCTACGTACTCGCCGCGGTGCCGCCTTGTGATCCACTCCCCTCGCCGATCAGTGACGGGTCTCCAAATAATGCATCCTCGCCACAATCTTGTGGCAGGCATTTAGCCTCCTGGCCAGTTACAAACCGATGACCCCACCTCACGCCTCTACCCTTGGGCATCCTCGCCTGAATCTTCTGGCATTGGTCCCTGCAGGCTGCCCATTGCCCCGTCAGTCCACTAACCATGCCGACCCATCCGTCCACCGTGCCACCGTGGTGCGACTTTGCACCCTCAGTTTTTCGCACTAACGTTACGTTATTTTGGTGCCATGAAATGTCTACACACGCACGCGCGCACGCACACGTATTTTCGCACATTGATGCAAAAAACATTTAACGACGTTTATTGATATTGGTAACAATGAACGGTTTTTGTTGTGATTCGTGCGAACTTTTATAAAAATGTCCGTGTTCAACGTAAGCTAGCGATCAAAAAAATGTTTCTTGAACTGCCGCCGCATTTGGCGCCTTGCTTCCGCGAACCGGCGCCGCGCTTTTTGTTCTGGAACCACACGGGGAGGGGGGGGGGGCGCCGCCGTTCCAAGTTGGTCATAACGTCCAAGATGGCCGCCGGCTCTCCCATAGGTAGGGTCATAGAGTTTCATACAAATAACTATGGGTAGGGTAGAGTGTACTAGAAGGAGTTGAGTGGGACGAACGGAGCGCCCCACCTGAAGCGGCACTTGTAGATCGAATAGAGGGCGCAGCAGGCGAAGTGGATTCTCGCCCACTGCGCTCGACAAGCCGCGCGGCATCGCGCAGGCGGCGTTTTTTTCGTGTTTCGCACCCACGGGAGCCGACGACCCAAGTGCTTCTCCGCCCATACCCCTCCGCTACGCTGACATCCTTGCCCATTTACGCCGACAACGCCAGCACTTCTCTCCACCCCATCCGAACCTTCCCAAGACCGACGAGGGCATCTTACGACGGCTGCAAACCAACACCTTTCCCCATGGCACACGCCTTCATGCTATGTATCCTGCACAGTACTCTCCAAAGTGCAAACACTGCCCATCCCCATGCACCCTATACCACATGGTGTGGGAGTGCCACCTAACCCCAACTCTACTCCCCCTTCCCAACCCAACCCCTGAGCAGTGGGAGGGCCAGCTGGCTAGCGGCGACCTGGGTGACCAGCAACAGCTGATATCCCGGGCGCAACTGGCCGCACGTGCCCAGGGCCTCCTGGACTGAGGACGCCCCCCACAAGAGAGGAACGGCTCAACTAACTCCGTTCCAGCTCAATAAAACGTTTTCACCACCACCACGCCCAAATTTCGTGCTAACAGGAGCGCCAAGGCCACAGCGTGATAGAAAACAACGTGTCAGAATAAATTAAAAGGGCTTTTAGAGGCTTTGCGGAGGAAGTGTGCCACCCCTCCCCCTTTTTTTTTTCAACGAAGTGCTTTAACGTGGAAAAAAAGAACGACCGAACAAGGGCAAGCATTGGAGACCAACTTTTACGTCAATCAGCCGTTTTTTTTTATTATTTTCGTGTTCCCTAGTAACTCTCCCGGAGTAAAATCTAACAAGTAGAAAACCCACGGGCAGCGCTGCACTAACTTTTGCTGCGTCTCGGTAATGACATGAAGCCATTTCACTGCAGCGTCAGTGAAGCCGGTCAAAGTATGGCTATATTTTTATTTTACACTAACTTTCCAGCACGTTCTCTGGAAAATACAGTAGATTCGCGATAATTCAAACTCGAAGAGATCCCAGGATTTTGTTTGAAATATCAGAAGTTCTCATAAATATGACTTGGGGCAACATACCATGTTTGTGTTGTAATAAAACATTACATACGCAATAGTACAAGATTCACACACTATGTTGAAGTGATATTCAAACTTAAAAGATCCCGAATGAATGAATGCTTTGTCTTTACATGAGAGTTCAGAACAAAGTTTTCTTTATTTCTTCTTCACCCCGCACGCGGCTGTTGGCACGCACAGTTTCGCTTTCGCAAGTATATGCAGGTAATCGTCTTTATTTAGGGCTGTTAGTGATGCAAGGATGCAAATGTGCAGCAACTCTTCTAGTACACTCTAGGTAGGGTGTCTAGGTGTGAAAAGCGCGGCTCATTTCGCCGGCGCGGCTAGTACACTCTAGAGCAGCCGTGTCCCTCGGCGCGCCGTTGCCGCCAGGAGCGCTGCTGTAGGGGGCGCTGCACCGTGCCTGGCCGTGCTATGGTGGCTACAGCCACCATAGCCGTGCCACCGCCGCTGTCGTCACCGGCCCCCGTAGAATGCAGGGTCGGGATGTGGGTGGGGTACTGGTGCGTCGTCTTTTAACGGAAACGTAGTGTTTATTTTAGATGCGAAGCATCTCATGCTCGAGGCTGTGTCCCTCCCTCCCTCGTTGTCGTTGTCCGCCGTCCGCACTCTACTGCGCATGCGCGTCTCTTCAGCCCCGTCAGCGTTCGGGCTGACGTCAGCGCAGTCCAATATAAAAAGAAATAAGCTCCATTCGATTCAGGCGCGATTCCCTGCAACGCCTGCACCGTTGCAAGGTGCGCTGCACCAAAGCGCTCGATTCGCCGCTGCAGGAATGGTGCCGTGCACCGCGTCGCTCGATTGCTCATGGTGCAGCAGCGGTGCCGCCGCGGTGCAGAGAACCGCTGCACCTGCTCCGTAGGAGGTGCAGCGATTCGGTGCCGTGAGCGTTGGGGCGTTGCGGGTTGGCAGGCGGCTACCGGCAGTTGTGGCGACCGCGTGAAAATGTCTGTCTAGCTCGAAGATACGCTGGACGAACCTAGCTTCGCCGCTGATGCGTACGACGCAACCCAGATGGCCATAAACATCCAGTTGTAGAGGACGACAGGTGAGGATGATTAGCAGACGACTATGCCTGCACCTCGCTCGATTGTAAACACGCAGGGGCGCTGCTGATGGTGCAGCCGTGATGCACGGCACCGCGGAACCACGCTGCTGCACTGCACCGGCACCACAGAACTTTCTCTGCAACGTTGCCGTGCACCCTTTCTGAATCGAATGGAGCTATAGTTAGGCGGCGCCCGGTTTCGATCCCACGACTCTCTGGCCGCAACGGGAGGTACGTGGCGCTCTTCCCACTGCGCTACAAACCGAGACGGGGGCATGTGCTACGAACCCGTCTTATGTCCTTCACTCATTCAAACTACGTCAAGAAACTACTGGTACAACGAAGGCACGCGAAGCTGAACGTCAACGGAAACGACGAACTGAAAACTAATGGGAACTTCAGTCGACCCCATGGCTGCTTCGCATACTACTCAGGGTTCCCCTACGGGAAGATGGTGTAATTTTTGTTCGCCATGCATTTCTGAGCTGCGGTAGAGATGCCGTATGAAGGAAAGTAGAAAACTGAACGCTGGTGCTACGTACCTGACTGCAACTCCGGGTACAGGCCCTCCACAGAAAAAAAAAAAACACCTTTGTTAAGCACACCGGCGCGCAGAGATCTTTTTGAACAGTGGGTTCGTGTAATAAAAAAATCTGACAGGTCTCGGTGAACTCCTGTATCCATCCTGCGCTCTGTACAACTTGATCCAGTCGCTTGAGGACAAGCTAACAATTTTTCGGCTCAGCTCGCCTCCACGCAGACTCCGCGGCAGAGATGTGGCGAATAATTGGGTAAACGTCACATGTCGGCTGCGGCAAGCATGCTGGTGCGCTGACAAGATCTGTTGTACGCTTTTATTGCTTAACACGACTTCCCTAGAGGGAGTTAACCAATAGGAAGACGAACAAGCGAGTTGAGCCCTGCATCCTCTAGAAAGAAACCAGTGTTCTGTAAATAGCTTGCTGAGATGTTAAAAAAAATTTGTTCCTTGCATGAACGTGTTTTTTTAACTTTATTTTTCTTTGTGCAAAGAGCGCAATGCATTGTTCATGCACCAGTGACCAGTAGCGGGTCTAAATACATGTTAGGGCAGGAGAGTAGACAAGTTTATGACACCAAGAATCAGCATTACAAGTTTGTTTGGGTAAGTTGTAGCGAGTCAAAATTGTATTGAAAAAAAAAAAAACTGCGAAACAAAAACTACAGAAATGCTAAAAATTTCCTACTAATGCATTAGCATTCGCACGCCAGCTCTCTTCATTTGGAGTTTATACTTCTCGCAATTATTCCTATGTGCGCTGTTATGACGATCGTACGTCTAAACTGCACCAATTATGCATTTTTGCGCAAATGTAGGTGTTACATGGTTGGGGCTCCGTAGTACTCGGCAAAGATTGCTCACGCATTAGTATAAAATGCGCGCGTCACGGCTTCGACGTAACAGAACACTGAAGTGAATATAGAAGTATTAAATATGAGAAGGCGCTCAAACGAACCGACGGTGGGGCAGATTAGCACAATGAACAGTGCGCGCAGCTACCGCGAGCCGGATTCCTCAGGCTCGCGCAGCGCCCCGCAGCACGTCGTCTGCTTCACTCCGACGGCGCCCCTGCGTTCAGCGCCTCTTGCGGCAGCAGCGTGCTTCGGGGACCGGTTTTCGCGGCCGCTTTTCACACCTCTCCTCCTAGCCACCCTACCATAGGCGAAAATACTTTTAACGCGTAACGTTAAAGAGACAGGGAAGGCAGCGAGAAAGTTGGTTTCAAACGGACGTCTGACATTCCCATAGCCATTTTAGCGTTGACTCGGGGCCGAAAGATGCCTAATTGCTGAGAAATCGCTAATCAAACCCTGATCTAACGTGACGCAAACAGCTACTGAGCCCGCTGTTTGCGTCACTATAAACCGGCAGCAAGCGAGGCCGCGGCGATGTATAGCGGTATAGAAGCCACCAAATATGCTACCGCGTACCGAGCTGTTAGGTCAGTTTCGGTCAAATAAATCGTGCTTTTCCGAACTCCCACGCCTTTTGCAGCTCCGGACCACTAAGCAAGTATTCACCCTTTAATGACGAAAAACATACTGGAATTTTGAGGCATCGCGAATATTGACGTCGAACCAACCACTCATGCGTAGCTCGCACGCTTCCTCGAAACGCGGTGCCGCCGCCCCAAGTATGGACGGGTAGCGCCATCGAGCGGCGGCCAGAAAATATGTACATAAGGCGGGATTCGCTTGCTGCGTAGTGCTGACCACGGGTGCTGACACAGCGTCCTTCCGTTGGGCAGGCAGCTGTAGCTTACCGTAGGCAGTCATCTGGAACACGCTCAGAGAGACATGCGCACGCCGAGCTCTTGAGTCGACAGTCAGATAGCGGCATACTCCCACGTTGTTGGCGTTCACGCTTTTGGTGATTGAACTGAGTAAGAAAAGTTAAGACGGAACCAGTGCATTTTCTAAACAGAACCTAATAATTACAGCAATATGACATCGTACCGACAACTATGCTAGTGTAATGTACAAGTGACAGATTTCGCCAATGTACATTTTCGGCAGACGTTTATTCATATCGAAATGTGTCATTAAACGAATATTCGACAGCACCGAAGCCGTTGCAACAAGTTCACCTTCAGAGGCTGACAGTTCAAGGCCCTCACTTGAGTTCGGCACAACGCCAGCAACCCTTTCGACGGGTCGCTCTTCGTCCACTGAAGGTATACGGCCGCCGTTTCTCGTCGCCACAGCGCCCACAACACAGCCATCGCGCCTTTCTCCCACTTCTCTGCCTGTGAATACAAAAAGAAAAAGAAGCTGCAGAAAAGCTGACGAACAGATTGAAAAAAAGAAATTTGGAAGGTGAGACGCCGGACATTGAACAGCCAGAAGCTGACACAGAATAACAGCTTGTATTGTCCTTAGTGCCCTCTTTAATTTCGACTCCTTGGGGATTTTCAACGTGCGCCCAAATCTTGAAAACGGGCGTTTTTTCTTTTTGCCTCAATCTGAAAAACAGCCACCACGGCCGGAACCAAACCCACGTACCTGGGCTCATCAGCATAGCACCTTCGCCACTGAGCCACGTATACAGCGCGCGGGAAATTCGCCATTTTCACTGAAAGCTTTTTCTTTTTGCATACGCCGAAACATTCGTCCTGTTTCAAACATGACAAATTGAGGCCCTGAAGCGAGAGAAAAAAAATTGCAGTTAATCGAAAGAAATAAAACACCCTTGCAGTCTAGATAACAGGACCCTCCGCTGTTCAGCTGCACATTTCGCGAAGGCAAACCCCAAGGCTGCGCGAGTAATTACCTCGCTAGTTTGTCAGATAAGCGTGAATGGTCCTCATTAATGTCTTTCCTCATTAATGTCTTCCTCATTAATGTATTCTGCTTCGCGTGCCCAGCATACAATAACAACGATACGAACGAACCACACCAAACCGTTTCTTCGTAAACAAAACACATGTCCTATTTTTTTGTTGTTTGCGTATAAATTTGAGAACATCCCTCGCAAGTGAATCTCTTTCGTAAGCGTAGCATATTGATTTTATGAACATTTACGTTGATACACGCAATAATATCATTCGAAAAACACTTGCAGAGGGCATAATTTATGAATTAGAAATAATTCATAATTTTCTTTCGTTCGGTGGGACATGTGGACGCATAATTTACAATTGGCGTATATACTGCGTCGCTTCTTCGCACAAAGAAAAAGGCGTGCGATAAAACAAAAAATTAAAGAGGGTTTGGCTCCGCAAACGAAAGCAGCATACCTCACAGCAAGTATGGGCCACCCTGTGGGTTTGTATTACTTTGGTGGGCTTCCGAGTACGCGAACAGAATTCCGAGTACGGGCACAGACTTCTTGCGGTCGGCCTAGCTTGTGCTTGCGTTTAAAGTGATTAGTACGTTGGTTGCTTGGTGGATGCCCCAGTGTGCACCAGCGTTGTTCAACACACCACTGAGGATATGTCACTTGTGGGTATGCACCACTTTGCTACACTGTTAGCTGCAATGTCGGCATATATGTGCCAGATTAGGCCTAACGTGTCGTTTTCATTTCTTAAACGGGCACTGACACAAAAATTTTGCATCTTGTTTTTTTTGTTGCGATAAGTAGCTAGTGACCTACTCATCACCTGTAGAAACCTCATTTGCTTCAGCGTGCGATGGTTGTTTAATTAGAGGCATTTTCAATGCGGCCAGTCGCAGTTTCGGTTTCAGCGGGTGCCGCGAACCGATGGATTTTGTGTGAACAAAGCTGCCCACGTGACCGTCGGAGGGATATCACAGAGCAGAGCTGCCGTAGCAATGTCGAATCCGCATCGCCGGCAGTTTCTGCGAATGCCCCGACGTACTGATCCCTTGAGCCGCTTAATTAAAAAGCGACCGTGGACGTGACGCAGGCGCTGCGAGTGTAAATGCTACCGCGGCTAAAGAACAACGCGCGACGCTCGAGAGTGGGTGGCAAGACGCGCGCTGGGAGCAGCCGGCCGGTCTGCCTACAGGTCCGCCTACAGATGTGTTCGGCTTAGCACTGCGGCGGATATTCGATTGCCGCTCTCGTAAGCGGTGCAGACGACAATTTTTAATGCAACCCGCCATCGCATCATTAACTCCTTTCTCATATAAGCTGCCGGTTGGGACTAGGGTACAATTTCGTGCAGCGGTAACAAGCTATCACTCGAGCTACCTGCGCCGGCCTGGGCCACTTCGCGGCCGTGGCCGCCGCCTGCACAGCGACCGTGCGGCTCGCTCAGTGGGCTTTTTGCGTCTCCGGTGCGTTTTCGCGTCCAATGTAAATAAAAAGTAATAGAAACAGAGTGCCTGGAATCGCTGTAGAACGTTGGTCACGGGCAGCTGCCCGATGAGCTGACGAAATCACAGCGCCTCCGCCGCCAACGATCGGGTCGTTCGTTCTCGAGAGCAGAAGCTCCGCCCTCCGGCCCTCGGATTGGAGCGGCGAGCCGGGCGAGCCGGGCGAGCCGGCGAAAAACGCCGGCAGTGCGGAAGCGGCTAACGCAAACTCGTGACGTGTTTGGATGTTGTTTATTTGCAAAATATCCGCGGGATGTCGATTGCGCGTGGTCCTCTGCTGGCTGCTCGGTTGCATTTCGCACACTTCAAAATTGATTTTAAATATGTTCTAGGCTGTATTCGCCGCTGATATTTTGCAGATGATGTATATGTGTTCACACCAATCTATCTCCGAAGTTATCTCGCCTTCAAAATTTTGTGTCAGTGCCCCTTTAAGACGTCAACTGGAACCCTCAACTTGATGTACAGTGACCACAATGAGGGCGTTTTTCAATGGGTACCGGCGGACGATGGTAGACCTTAAAACATGAAGTTACGCCTAACGTCATGTAGGCTCTACGCTAGGTAATATTCAGTTCAGCCTTGCGACGTGACAAACGTCATACTCGTTGTACGTCGAGCTGCAGGAAGGCATTAGACCTCAAAGCGTGACTATATATAGCCTAACATCGGTCATCGCATACTGCTATACGCCCCCTCCCTTACACTTGCACATGCGAGTTATGAACTGGAAAACACGGTAGGCTTCTCAAAAGAGCCTTCATCATGAGACTTCGCACCAGAAGGCTTCACAAAAGAGGCTTGACGTATTTCCCGCAAAGGAGGCAGAGGTAAGTTTATAGTTCGCACAAAAACCTTGCTCCTTTTGCGCTGCGTCAGCGCGCTCGGGGCAGGCTGGCAATGAGAGAGAGAGAGAGAGAGAGAGAGAGAGAGAGAGAGAGAGAGAATAACTTTATTGAGCGTTCTGTTTGGTCTAAGGGCCTGTAGTGGCCCCCAGCTTGAGCCGAGTGGCGACTTCGGTAGCTCTATTGACCACAGCGGTTTGCACCTGTTGGTCTGAGCTCCACAGCACCTTCTCCCACTGCTCTTCGCAAGTAATTGAAGGAAACGGGTCTTTAGGACATCCCCACAGTATGTCAGGAAGGGTGGCGAGGGCACCGCATGCAGGGCCGGTTGTTACCGTGGAGTTTCTTTCCTGCAAGGTGGTTCTTTGCGCGAAACCACTGGATGCGCCGGTCGTAACGAAAGCCGCGATTCCGAAGCTTTAAATGGCTTCTAAGCGTGCGAACCCAGCAAGAATGAGGGTGGCGCGTCTCCGTTGACCCCATTACTGCACTTCTATTCGTTTCTTGTTTTCCATTTCTTCCGCCTTGTTCGGCTCCTGTCGGGCCCACGCTCCAGATATACAGTTCTCGCACCCCCACCCCATTCACGAGTGGAATGGCTGTAAGTTTTAGAGGGAGACAGCCCCGAGTTGCGCAAGACATGGCCGTTGTGAACGCCCGAGCAGTTTACTCTTACGTTTTCACCGCGCTTTCTCATGGTTTCGCGGCGGCGAAGCTTTTAACGAACATAACGCGAACTCCCCCACAATTTAGCTCCTTATAAAAGCTCTCGGTCTCCAAACAAATGAAGTGCCGCGCAATTGCGGGGCGTTTACTCAGAGGGCGAACATATGTAGGTGGGGTCTTCAAGCTTGTTGTTTTAGCCACGCAGAAACGGGTGCATCAAAAAACCGTATAGCTGCACGGCGAAGCCCATCTCCCAGGCTGATGACTTCTAGACCGCTGCTATAAGTACGGTGACTCAATGCCAGCGTCGCGTCCCTATAGAGAAGCCCTGAAAAGCAGGAATCCATGCTGCTTGCCAACAATATGCCATGGTTGCCATGCACGAGAAAATTGTCTCCATTTTTTTAAAGCGAAAGCTCTACTACGCTACATCTTTCAGGGCCACTCATCGCGCCGCATTGACCTTCAGCCGCCGGAGAACAAGCTGCGGATTTCTTTCTTATCGCTTCGCTTGTTCCAAGCTTCACCGCTTCTGTGTCACGTGACTAGGCGAGGGTGGAACGAGTGCTTCGCCTGCGTATTATCGCCCAGCGGCGGCTGGGATGTCTGTGCCATAGAGTTTCTTACAATATACACAGGAATCTGGCGCTAGCGTCTATGCGGGGTTACGTCAAGGCCGTCTGTGTCATCATGGACCGCCATTAAACATAGCGCTCGCCTTAGTTTCATCATTGGCTTGGATTGAAACGTTTTAGTGACCGCAAATTTAAACAAAGTGCCACAAAAACGCGAAGAATAGTGTGCAGTTATGTATGTGGAAAATAAAAACAGGCTGTTTTAAACTAAGGAAAAAGGAAGTATAAGCGCATTTTTGACGGAACGGTTGTGTTTGCTACTCCGCGGGCCAAGATTGTAGTTACGAACAATGCTAATATTTGGGGGGGGGGACTCATTAGAGACTCTGATTTTATTATTTTACCATTATTTTAAATAATAAGCTGTTTTGAGAGTTTGGAACGTTTTTGAGCGTGCCTATGAAAACTTTGTCTTCGTGGTGAACCGGTGCACCGACCGTCAGCTAGTTTAACAAGAAAAAAGAAAACGTGGCGTTAAACAGTCGTGGACGATGACAAGATAGGACGCATACAAGCGCTCGTATCTGTCGTATCTTGTCTCCGTCAAAGTACGTTTTGTTTCTTCTTTTCGTCGGCTACAAATTTCGCGGCGGCATATTACCCGCTCAATCATACGTCCTTCGACTGCGGCATGAGCAACGTCAGGTGCGATCACGTACTGCCTGCTGTTTCACCGAACACGGCTACCGCAGAACAGGCAGGATTTCGGCTTCCTCGTAGCTCGTAAACGTGTTAATGCATAGTGAAGAAAGCAAATCCTAAAAACCGCTTAAGAATCCAATTGTCATGCCAAGCCCAAGCCAAAAAGGGGGGTCTTCCCATGTACCTCCACGACGACATGGCTTACCAGGCGCAGTTTCCTCTCTAGTATACTTACTAAGAAACTCTATGGTCTGGGCGTGCGGTTCAGCCAGCGACGGTTCCGCTCAAGCGAACCATACGCGAGGATTTGACAACTGATATGCTGATAGTGCCCTGACTGACTATACAGAAACGAAGATTGATTGATTGTACGGTTTAACAAGCCGACGCAACGGAGGCGAAGAGGCGCACCGTAGTGAAGGGCTCCAAATTAACTTTGACCACCTGGGGATACAGGGACGAAGATTATAAAAGCACAGGACGCACGCACACGAAAGCGCTGGTTCCCGAGAGGCTTTGTCGGCATTAGGTTCCTCAGTCTCGTGATCGATGACGCGCCGATTCCGATGTCTGTGCGTTCCCTTTAGTGGAGGCGAAAGGATGAATCGAGTCATCCAGATAGAGATCGCTAGACGGCACGCTGCGAAATCTCAACGAAACGCGAACTTTTACAAAACACTGTGTGCACAGTACTCGCTATCGCTAGTGATAACTGACGATAGCAAAGATTGAGTTATACCTCAGCCATTTTTTTTTCTTCTTTCTTCATCTAAAGTGTGCAAAAATAACTAGTCAAATAGTGGTTCATCTGTATGCCTTCTCTTGGCCAAACATACCAAGACAAACACGCACTTAAACCCGAAACTGGCACAAAAAAGTCCAATTATTGAACTCAAGGGAAATCGGGCTCTGCTGCCAATGCACAATAAGTGCAGAGCTGGTAACGCTCGCCTAAGAATATCGAATATGATGTATGATGTATACAAGTATATGTCTGTAAATGTGACAGAAACGTAATTCAATTCCAGCGTGCTTCAGTTGCGTCTGCATCTACAAATATGATCGAACGTCCGAAGGAGGCATACGAGACAGCTGCCAAAGTCAAAGCAAGAGTGGTAGCAACCGCAAACAGCGTTTGCCCCGCCTTGCGCACTCATCACCACCCATCTGACCGCTGCGACCGAGTTACAAAAACTAAGGCAGAAATGGCCCTCGCAACAGACCTTACAGTGTAAAACAGCTGGCGCGCGGACCTAACCTTTTCTTTTGTCAGCCTGGCTATGTTTCGGCTCATCTGGAGCAGCTCGTCCTCCGGTGGGGTAGGGGTTGCACCATGGCTGTGCACCAGGGGTAGGGTGTGCACCAGGATGGCAGAGCCTAGCTTCGCCCGCAGCCACGGAGAAAGACGTATTTGAGGAGAAGAATCCTCTGGGCTGGGACAGCGCGGGCGGGCGGCGCGTTAATGTCACTGTCTGGTGAGGAGGAAACGCAGCATGCGGAGCAGCACAACAGATGACGCGTCGAACGCGTTGTCATAGTTTACATGTTCTTCTACGGACGCGACGCACAGAAATATCATCGAATATATTGTGAAAATTTCCAGATTTATTTCTGTAAAATAAATAAATAAATAGATGTGATGGACATGTTAGCAGCAGTTATTAATAAACACTGCCCTAGTTACAAGCCGTACCGCTCTTGAAACGAAGCCCTAGAAGGAACCCCGGAGCAGACGACGTCTGCCAACGTCTGCCAACTCCGCCTTATCGCCATGAGTGGTTCACCCTCGCCACTCTCGCCTCTCGCGGGCTTCTCAGATTTGCGCGCGCTTTTCATGTTGCACAGGCAGGGCGGGGAAATTATCTAAATATGAACTAATGGCACAGAGGATAAGAACCATCATTCACTGGAACTAATCATGTCTAGATTATCAACCACATGTTTGTTTGTTTTTTTTCATTGTAGGTTTCGCGTTCTAAAAAGTCAGTCGTCTAACGACAGCGATGTCTGAAACGCGAAGATTTCTTCCGCTGCAAGCCGACTCCAATGAAGGTCCCGTCGCGCGAGGGATTCGTCGGCGGCGTCCGCTCATGACGGCAGCCGAACACAGAACAGGCTATGCACTGACTGACCTTGAACCGGCGAGCCTTTTCTCTTTGGCGCCTCGCGAAAGAGGGCGCGTCGGTGCCGTGCCCGGCGCTGTATGCTCCGTTCGTTACGTTCGTTACGTTGCTACCGGGTTCACCGGGACCCGACTGCGCATGCGCCATTTGTTCCGTACGCGGCCGGCGTCTCTGCCGGCGCTCTGCTTCCGTGTTACCGTATCCGGAGCCCGCAACCGGCTTGCTCGGGTGTTGGAAACTTTAGGCTTAGCGTCCTGGCGAATATTTGATCGCCGCTATCTGTGCAACTGCGAATGACACTCCATAACACAACGTTTCACCTCACTATCATCCCTTTCTCGCATGTGAAACTTTATTTGAGCTACAACTGCCGTGAGCGATCGGGGACCGAGACATCTGCGTAGCCTGTTTCGATGCTTCCGCGCAGGTATCGCCATCTCTCGGGCGCTCGGGCGCACCGCGCGCCGCGGCATCCACGGCCGGTCATCGCGGCAGATATATCTGATCGCCGCTTTTAAAATAAGCCCCGAGAACAATCCCTAGCACAATTTTTCACCACACTAACACCTACTTTCTCGCAGGTGGAACTTCGTTTTAGTGATCAGACTGATTCGGAAGAGCAGCGACAAGCGGTTGCTACCGTGGTCTGCGCTGGTTCGTCGAAAGCCGCTGAGTGTGCCGAGCTGGCAGGCGCGACCGGCGTGTGCGCGGACTGTTTCCGATGCAGAAAACGCTTCACGGTTGTCTGCTTTATCCATTTCTTGCATACAAACGCGCGGAATCTACAAGTTCAGCTCAGCGATCGTCGTAGTTGACCATGGAGCAAAAACAGTGGGCGGAGCGGCGCCGACGAGGCATCGCACACCCGCATCGGGCCATATGTGTTTCAAATTCACGCGTACGACTAGTCGTGGTGACAGTCGTAACGATCAGTCGCATATATCGCGTGTACCAATCGTACATGTGTCTAGCGCTTCAATCGGGCAAGGCCAAGGCCATTCCTTGGCGTGAACGGCGCGACCATGTCGTCACCTGCGCTCGCTCTGGTGCCGTCGCCGCCACCGCAGCCCCTGCCTCACAATGCGTCCGGGCCGAGCGCGATTTATTTTAGATTTGCAATGCTTTAGGGGAAACTGCGTTCTTTATTTACGTATTTTAGCGTGTGGATTTTTGCAACAACTCGGCTAATCAGCCGTCACACGGAACGAACGGTACGACGCTACGGAGTGCTAAAACACGTTTTCCGTCTCACTATACGGAAAGGGCCCGGTACGTGCGCGCGCATGCGCAGTCGGGTCCCGGTAAACCCGGTAGCAACGTAACGAACGTAACGAACGGAGCATACGTACTGCTAAATCGCGCCACCGGAGAAAGCCGTGTTGCGCCTCCTCAATAATTCTTGCTCCGTGCCCGCAGCTCGGCCTCTTCCGCGAGCAGCATGCGGGGGTCGTCCTGCGCTGGGCCTTGAGCAGTCTCAGCTCGGCTGCCTTGGTGCGAAGCACACAGTTCTGCTTAAGGACAGGGAGTACCGACGCGGGCTGCGGAGGAGAACGGGAAAAGAGCGAACGTGGCGGTAAAAAACATGAAGTCAAAATAAAGGAAAATAAGGGAAGCACGATTGCGCTCATCATGTCAGTGAGCATCTGGTCATATTACGACGAGTGGGCAGGAACTCGAGAACAGCTCCCCCTTTCCTCTTTGTCCCTCAGCTTAAGTAAGCTTAAAACCCCAATTATACCGTTATCGCGTTCAATTGGACTAGGCTTAATTATTAACGCTGCATACACGTGGTCCATCCCAGAACGATTCCCAAACGAGATATAAGGACAAACATTAATGTGGACTCACCAGTTCAGGCGGTGGGCCCGGCCGTTCGTGCAGTTGTCGCACTTCGGCGCTACGCGGCTCAATGGCGGCGGCCATATGCTCTGGCGCATCGCTTCCTTCCCTTCGCACACCTCCGCCAGGAGCCGGTGGTCATGGCCCGCGGTGATGTCGAGGAGGTTCATTAAAGCCGGGTTGGCCGGGTTAAATCCGGGTTAAATCTGGCCCACTTCTTGGTCATTCTAACGACCATCTCACTTTTGCGTCAGTACAGTAAGAATAGCGACAAGAATTGAGGCACTGCTTTACTGCTGTGATCCATCCTGTTTTCTCATTTTCATGACACTACGAAAGCAATCCCAACTGCAAATGGCTTTTCACAGGCATTGCTGGTCTTGAGTAATCGATATCAATGAAAACACGTTGCACATTCCGCGTCTGCTCATCAGCAGGGGGAAAACGCCGGTTAGGAAACCACCTTGCTCACAGTATCCGCGAAAACATTCATATAATCCTGGTAAGCTATAGGTGCACTTCAGTGTAAAACCAAGTAAGCAACGTAACGCTATGCAAGACCCGGCAGTAGAGGTAGCAGAGGTTTATACTGAGAGGCAGCGTCGCAGCTGACCTTTGATTTCATGGTACGGAAGAGGGGGGGCGACGACGAAGACGAAGAAGCTACGCTGAGTCAATCGCGATTGACAGTTTTCTTTTGGGGGCGAGGTTCAGGCGCCTTCAAGTTTTACAAATTATCGGCAAGATGCCCTTCGTTCATGCTCCGACTATATTCACCTCTCTCACTTATGGAAGCCTAAATTCTGCAAATCTCGTAAATGTGAGGTCGCAATCACAAAATTTCGTTGCAGAATCCCCCCTTTAAGTTTTTATCCACACAAAGCTGGTCAGGCGTTATCTCCTCAATGCCCTTTCTGCAAGGCCCCCGAAACAATAGAACACTTTCTTTTAAATTGCCGCAGCTTTTCCTCGATGCGACGCACGCACCTTGAATACACGTTTAATTAATCTCCCTTTATCTTTAACCAATATTCTTTCCCTGGGTGCTTCCGTCATAGGATATTGCCACAGAGATGTTGTGATCGCCTTTCATTCCTTTGTTGCGGCGACAGGCCGGATGCCCTGCTATACTCGGTGACAACTTAAGAACGGCACCGGAAGTTGCCGCTGTGCCTTATCACCGTAGCCGGATGTTTCTCCGGGCGGCGCAAGTAGGGCGTTACTGGGAATATTTTGAACATGGCGTGAGCCGTTCTCGTGATTTTTTGGACTTAATATGCTTATAAACGACTCCAGTGACGACAAACAAACTGCCTGAGACAAGGCAGACGATATCACGCATTCATAGCAAACCCCTTTCAAAACGCGCGCGCACTGACGTCACGGGTCCGGCACTTTGGCGGAGTGATACACTATATGAGGTGGTGCCGTTCTTGAGTTGTAGCCGAGTATAGATAGCTATGCCTTCATTCGCAAGTTTTTTTCCTGACAATCCTGTTCTATCCAAAGATTTCCTTTTCTACTCTCAATGTTTTTCTCGTACTTCATTTTTTTTATCTCTAAAATAAACCGGGTCACAGCCTAATTATTACAGGCAGCTTCTTGGCCAATCCCCGGCGTGGGTACGCCCCATGACTTAAGGAACCAACCAACCAACCTTCTCTCTGTGTTATTTTGTCTTATTAGACTTGAGTCGAACAAATTACTGGCAATTTGGAGCTTAGATGTTTAAATATGCTCCCGGCGACGGGGGCGGCCGTGTGTTTGCCGCCGCCTCCAACAACATTTCTTGGCCAACCGTCGGGGGACCCACCAGGCCCTGCCACGGAGCCTGGAATCATTGCTGCCTCGTCAGGCCCGCCGGACGCTTCAAGCCCCTGCAGCACCGATCCTGGATCCTCCGGGACGTCGCGTCCTCCTGGAAAAGTGAGTCCTCCTGTGGTCCCTTCCGAGCAGCCTCTGCCGGACGACATGGACGATTTTTCCGACATCACTGACTCGACTTCTGGGACCATCATATGTGGAAACGAAAACGCATCTCAGGATGAAAAGTCCCAGCCGTTTTATCCCGCTGTACCTGAGAAGCGCCACGTGCCTCTAAACGTGAGCGCAGTCCCGAGACCTCTTAGACACGGGGTTGTCGTGGTCGTAAAGCCTCTCGATTCCTCGAAAATAATCACGCGTTACAATCCCCTTGTTCTCAAAGAGGGATTGGAATCCTTGGCTCCAGGCGGCGTGCTACAAGTACGTCCCAACCATCGGCTGAACCTTCTCGCCATCGACACGCGCAATGCTGATGCCACCGAGTGCCTCTTGAAGATTTCTAGCATTGCAGGGATCAAGGTGCAGGCATTTGAGCCAAGGCCCAGCAACTGCGGAGTGGGAGTGATTAGGAGAGTCGCTACGGACCTTTCTAATCAAGTCATTCTTAATGCCTTGGGCCTGAGGGTGCCAGTAAAATCTGCCCGCGGATCGGGAAAACATCAGAGTGTTCACATTGTGTTCCGCACGGAAACAATACCCGAGCACGTAAGCATCGGATACACGCGCTACCGGGAGTACAACTACGTGGAAACGGTGCAAAAATTGCCAGCGCTTTGGGCACGTGTCTGAAGTGTGTAAAAGTTCCTTGCGATGTTCCCGGTGCGGTGGCAGCCATGATTGTACGGGCTGTTCCGCTGAAAAGGTTTGCTGCCCGAACTGCAGCAAAAAGCACGAATCTACATCTGCTCAGTGATAAGCCCGGCGTGATCAGAAGGCTATTTTTAAGCTCAAGTCTGCTAACAACACTGACTACAAGTCAGCAAAATCGGCTTTTATGCAAGGGCGTGGCACAGGGCGCAAGGAAGCTTGGACCAAGCAAACTGCGGGTCCAATCTTCAAGAACGCCGAGGAGGACTTTCCGGCCTTACCGGTTCGTCAACGCGGGCCAAAGCAGCCGCCCCCTGCTGCACCAGCGCTGGCAGAGCGCTCTCCAGCAGCTCAGCATAATCCTACTCCCAGGCACGCGGAAGCACCTGCATCTACAGGGGTGCCTGTGATAGCACCGGCTACGACTCCAACTACGCGGTCATCAACCTCTGCTCGCCAAGCGTCACTGCAACATCAGCGTGAACCAAAAGACGAACGAAACACGTACTGGGGGCCTGTGTTCGGTGATGTCCTCTCTCATTGAGGCTGTGCGCATCCTCCTCGCTCCCCTTTCATCTCCGATAGCCGCGGCTGTTTTGACGCTCCTGGACTTTGTATCGCCCGTCCTCGCACAATGGCGGTAGCAGCCCCTAAGAGCAGCAAACTCGGGACAACTCAAAACTCTCAACGTCAACTCACCCAGGCATCCTACAGTGGAATTGCCGGGGCCTCGCAAACAAAATCGGTGAACTGAAATTCCGAGTGCAATACGGTAAGCTACGGATATGGGCACTGCTCTTGCAAGAACATAATGCATTGCACCCACTACCCGGCTTTTTGGGGTATCATTTCCCTACCATACCAGATGGGCGCAAGAATACCACGGATGCCCATCCCGGCAAGGCTGCCGTGTATATATCTTCTCAATACCCGCATACACAGATAGACCTTAATGATTGGTATAACACCAACCAGGAAGTAGTTGCTGTTCACGTACGTCTTCCGCGCGGTACTGTTATACTCGTCTCGATCTATATACGCCCTGCGCCATCGCCCGAATACGACGTGGCTGGTTTGCTCATTTACGAGGAGCGTACCCGGGCGTCCCAATCCTTGTCGGTGGTGACTTTAATGCACCACACATGGAATGGGGATACGCAATGACCTCCCGCCGTGGCACAAAAATTTACGAGACCTTTTTCGACGCGGCGTGTCAGCTTCTCAACGTTCTTTCACGCCTACCCGCACGGCTACTACAAATTCTCCCGATCTGACGTGGTGGATGGGAAATCGGACGCCCTACTGGCAGGTACAACCAGACGCTTGGGGCAGTGATCACCTCCCCATACTTATTCATCTACGCCCGCGCACTAGCTCCAAAGTCAAGCGGAAGGCCTGTATTACCAACTGGGACAAATTCCGTTCCCTTACTGCGGACGTGCCGCTATCGGCATCTACATTACGCAGTACTCAAAAGCTAAAGGAGGCTACGATCGAAACGTGGGTAGAGGAGGCCAAACCGAACCCTGACATGCACCTCCTTAATTTGTGGGCGGCACGGAAAAGAGCAGATATCGTTGCTCGGAGAAATCGGGACTCCCTCCCGGACAGGATCAGGGTTAACCGCCTTACAGCCAAAGCCCGACAATACCAAAAGGCTCTTTCCCGTGAAAGGTGGCTACGGTGGTGCGGCGGTATGAATGGCCGTACATCAAATCGCACACTTAGGAGCACATTCCGAGCATTGTAAAACGGTCGTCGACCGATCCGGGGGAAAGCTCCCGCCTTGCGGCTCAGGAGACTCCAGAAGAATTTGCCAAACGGGCAGCTCGACAATTCTTCCCTCTACACCATGTGCCGCACACGCTTCCCCAAGATACCCCTACTCCTGCAGCAGACACAGACGGCCTGGAGACTGCGTTTACGCTTCCAGAACTACTCGCCGCTATTGAATGTTTCAAAAAGCGTACCACCACAGGCCCGGATGGTATACCGTAAAAAGGTTTACCAAAACCTGGAGGGAGATATCCTCAATCATATTCTGGATATAATTAATGACACCTGGACAACCTCAACAATACCGGCCGAATGGAAGCACTCAATAGTTATACCATTAGCTAAGCCTGGAAAACCTCCTAACCAATTAGAAAATCTCCGCCCAATCTCCTTGACACTCACCATCTGCAAACTAGCAGAACGAATGCTGGTGACACGTTTTTTTTGGTGGCTGGAGAAGCATCGCAAATATCACCCAGCACAAATCGGGTTTCGTCCTGGTCTTGGCGCGGAAGATGGTTTGGCGATGTAGTCCGAAGACATCTTGAATGTTTCCTCCTACAGCCACGCCACTCGTACCATACTGGCAACCGATATTTCAAAGGCGTATGATTATATATCCGACGACGCTATCATACGTGCTATGCTTGAGTTGGGCCTACCACATCGTGTGGTTGATTATGTCGCCGCCTTTTTAAAAAACCGCACATTCGCTGTCCGTGTAGAAGGGAAGCCAGTAGGACTGTTTCACTCGGTGCGTTGTGTCCCCCAGGGAGCTGTGCTCTCACCAATACTTTTTAGCATCGTATTTATTCACTTAGCGTGGCAGCTCGACACTGTGCAGCACACACGCTTCCTCATCTACGCGGATGATGTCACAGTATGGTCGACGCACTAAAACGTACAGATGCAGTATACAGCGCTGCAGAAGGCTCTTGAAGTTATCCAGGAATTAGCCGCGAAGGTTGGTCTTACTGTATCTTCCGGCATAGGCGTGCGCAGAGTTCTCAATTTGGGGGGGGGGCAAAGTCTTACCGCTGCGCCCCCCCCCCCCCCCAGAGCAACTCCCGACCTCTTCTCACTGAAGGCCTTGCGGTGCGAACGCAGTGCAAAGAGGGATGGTTATAAAATTTTTATTTCAATGTGATGGAATTGCAACACACACAAAATATTTCTGAGCAGAAATTTTACTTTCATGTGTTACATCGGCAAGGCATGGGGCAAATTTGGCGCCCCCTTCAGATGATTACGGGGGGCGGCCGCCCCCCCTGCCCCCCCTGTGTGCACGCCTATGTCTTCCGGGAAGACTGAAGTTCATGACAGTCGCTAACAAAGCTGGCCGCAAGAAGCTCGCCGTCCACCTTTCATCTATACGTATAGGCGCTCATCAGCTTGCTGAAGCAACAGAGCTCCGTATTCTGGGCCTGCATATTCACCAAGCTGGTACCGCTACAGCATGGCTGAAAGCAGTGAGGCAAACGGCGGCAAATACCATTCGCCTAATCCGCCGCATTGCGCCAAAAGCGGGTGGTGCAAGAACTGAGGTCGCTCGGCGGCTGGCGTGCGCTGTGCTCCAACCTCGATTGGTTTATGAAACCCAGTTTCAGCGTCTAACCGTATCCCAACATGCTAAACTGGAAGCTTTAATAGAGAAGTCATGCGAGCCATCACCGGTCTCCCTCGCATCACCCCGATACCGGTCCTTCAGTAACAAGCTCAGCTCAACACAATTGACGAGCACTGTACGACCACTTCAACCCGGGTACCTTGGCTCCTCCAAAAAGTCAGGATGAGCTTCCACCCTGGGGTTATACGATTATAATCTCCAACAAGACAAGCCATCTGCAGAGAATGCGGACCAAGGAGGGTAAAGTAGAGCTCTCTCCCCTCCCAAATAACCCGGGACCAGACGATCAATGCCTCCTCTACACCGACGCTTCATGCACAGGAACGCATAGAGTCACAGCGTGGACCAGCCCCACTCATCCCAGCATCGAAAGCCGTATTCCCTACGCCTCTGCCACATGCACCCCAATCCTGCTGGAATTGCAGGCTATACACGACGCCCTACTGTGTGCAGCCGCTTCCAAAGAAGACTTGACAACCATCAATATTCGTAACGACTCTACGCAAGTGATCCACTATTTGAAACAGGTTGCGCAGACCCCCATCATCTGTCAACGCATTCACCAGCTCCACAGCAAAATGCCATCCAAAGTGGTTGTGTCATGGGTTCCTGGTCACACCAGTATTGCAGGAAATGAACGGGCTCACTTCCTGTCACACAACTGCCCCCCATCATCCCCCGCCCAGCTCCCAAGTGAGCCATGGGCCACAAGAATGGCTGCAAAGGAGGATCTTCGACGCCGAACGCGTGCTCTCATACGTCCGTGTTCGGTTCTCCTCCCCCTGAACCTTACCAGGATGGAGGAGGTTGTACTACGACGTATCCGACTAGGCGTAGCTTTTACTCCTGCCCGCACGAGTGGATGGAAAGGGGATTACCGAGGGCATGTGAAATGTCCAACCTGCTCTGAGGAAACGGTTCCGGCAGTCCTTCACCACCTAATATGGACATGCCCTGGAACTAAGGACATTCGAAGGAAATGTTTGATGGCAGCAGGCCTAAATTTGCGGCAAGACACGCATTACCATCGGTGGCTCCATGGTCCTGCCTACTGTTCCTTGCTGGACTATATCCGGGAGGCCAACCTAGTTTCCTGGATATAGATCGGACCCGCTTAGTGTCTAAGCCTTGAGGCTATTAAATAAACGAAAAAACAACAATTTCATGGTACAGCGTGAGTAAAAACAAGTTAGCCTTTACCGGTATACGTTGTTCCCGTGAACAAACCAATACCACTCGTGGCAGCACTTGTGGGGACCAGGGTTCTTACGGCGGCCTAGCTCGATTCTCGAGATTCGGCCGCAAGGCTAGCTCCGCTGAACACCGCCACGGATCGCCAACTTGGCGTAGCGGCAGCGAACAGCAAGGAACACAGGACACAGAATTCGCCCACTCCGACGTTTATTGCACTGCAATAAGGGGACGTCGGGCGCGTCGCTCTACACCGCCAAGACCACCTTAGCCAGGACGGGAGAAAGAGGCGCGAAGGCGGACAAAGGAAGGCCAAAAAGGAGCGAGTCGTACTTAAGGCCGCTCACGACGATGGTTCGCATCCAAAGAGACTCTACTACTACTAAGTGGTTCAAGAGAAAAGGAAAGGAAATGCACTCTCCCTCCCTCCGTCGTCCGCCCCGGACCAGGCCGCCGGAACTTCCGGGCAAAACCTGTCACGTGAGAGGTTCGGCAGCGCCCCCAGCTCCCACGGGCATCCTCCTGGAGGGGGGCAGCGCGCGGCCGCAAAGAGAGAGGTACCACCCCTCTCGCCTCCGCGGCGGTACAGTGCCTAGATAGGAAAGATGGCCGAGAGAGATAGGAAAGATGGCGGAGCTCCGCAAGATTCCCCACACACTAGAAGCTGTTGATAGGAGTGGAAAGTCTATAAATTTTTCCATGCTACGGCCTAGAAGGTCACGTTGTGAACTGCGCAATGAATTTAGCCGAGTTCATTAAAACGGTTTCTGAAGAGAATGGTGAGGTAGGAACATTGAAGTAAAAAAAAATGTATCAGGTAGTTTCTGATTACTCGGATATAAAAACACAACCTTCAGCAAGTCAACCATACAAAACAGGTGGCTTCACTACCGCATGTGGTGAGCCGCTTTTTTTTCAGTTCCGAGGTTGGAGATATATTTGGGGTGTGTAGTATAGTGGTCACTACGACTGCTGTATTTTTACATCTACATGACAGCACTGCACAGCAGTCATCGGCTCTCTTAGCGCCATGTTCTGTGACGCGGGTAAAAAACTGGCCTGAAACAGGGTAGAGAGTGTTTGCCAAAATTATCAATAAACAAAGCATCACGTCATCAAACGGTAGTAAAAAAGTAACGAGACGTGAGAAATTAACGTGAGAAACGTGAGAAAGTAACGTGAGAAACATGAGCAGACATCGCACCTTCAAAGCAGTTATTTTAAGTTTCATTTGAAAACCAACGCGCAAGAAGACTTGCCTCTCTACCTCCCCTCCTATCTGTCGAGCACGCTCTTCCCCACCTCCACGAAAAATATTCATGGCTACGCCACTGCGTCTAGCTCAAGAACCTTTCAACTTCGGCAGGGCGGTTCAACCGAGGAACGGACAGACATACATACGGACAGACAGACAGACCGAATATTTTGCATTTGAGTAGCCCAAGAAAGACTATTGTCTTTAAAAGCAGCGGGAGCGCGGTCAACGGAAGTTGTGTCACAGAGGCTTGCTACGTGACGTCAGGCCGCCTCCTAAATATTCTCTCCCTCAATGCCCCCCAAGGCGAACTGCTATTGGAGATATTTTTGAAGCCGTGGTGGGGGCTGATTGCTTTAAAGAAGACGACGTTGACGATATCTCGTTCCCAGCGTGCCGTTAAAGCCACGTGCCGGTTTGGAACGCCAATTTCTGACCGCGCTCACTGCCGGACGTGCCCGGACGCCCCGACGGCGTCACCCAACCGCCGGAAGCCTCGAAAGCTTCGTTCGATGCAGCGGCGTTTGTTGTCAAGTTCCGCAGAACACCAAGCCCACGGACGAAGCAGAAATGGAAGCGCTGAAGTGAGTTCAGTTTGACAATTTCATTGTAACTAGAAGGCAGCAGAGGAAACGCCGCGGGTATCTGTGCACTTATAATGCACTCTTCAAGAGTGTCTCGTTTAAATTGAACGGCAGGAATGACATGTTTTTTTTTTTTTTAGAATGCAATGTACCTGTATTGTGAATTTTATGGTAGGCGAGTCAACTACGTAAACCCGATGAACAAAAAAAAAATTGAAGTTGTTTCACTAAGTGTGAAAGCTGTCGGAAGTGCAGAGCAGGGATTCGCCATAATGGGCTGCAAGGCCGTTATCCGCTCACTGCTGCCGCCCAATGCATTTCATATTTACCGCCTTCGCAGTGCTCGCGCGCCCCCTGTTTGAAACTGCGCGAGCGGGAGCTCTGTTCTTTTGTAGCGTGAGCCACACTGGCCGAGGTGGAGCAGTTTCGTGTGGCTCCTGGAGAGCCGTGCTGCGCATGCGCGAGGAGCAGTGACGTCACATGGCGCACAGAACGTTGCTCGCTGCCCGGCGTACGTCTCTCACACAACCGCACGCGCCCAGCGTCTTTGCCGATCTCCGTTGCGCACGTGGCGGCCCGGTCCATTTGATGATCATGCGAGGGGTGGCCGGGTGTGGAACCGATGGCTCGTGCGTCGCAGCAACGCCGGCGTGCGCCTGCGGAACCAGCGTAGCTCTGGGGCGATGGTGACGCTGCGCCGAAGCCGCTTGATAAATATACATGTGTCACATTATGCGTATACCGTGTGTGTGTCATTGAAGCAGCAGTAAGCAAACCCTAGACAACTAGGAAAGCTAAGAATAACAAGCTGAACCTTAGCTAACGCTACGTATATCCTGGCATAGCCGAGCTAAGCCACTGCTATTTTTTGTGTTTGCTTTAATTTCGTATGCTAAAGCTGTTTTGCGTCATTTCGAACGCGTCATTTTTTTTTCTTGCGCGGCTGGAGCCTTTCTGCGGCGTTTCGAACACGTCATTTTTTTTTTTCTGGGCCGCTTTTTTCGCTAGCTATCACAAAAACCAACCCAACGAGCGTTCCTAACTAAATGAACGCGGGCGCTAGCGCTTACATAAACAGATATTGCTTGAAATGTACCTGCAGTTTTCTTTGCGCTAAACAACGGGGAGACGGATGACAAGCGCCAGCGGTTCACGAGGTTAGAACGCTTATGACTATTTAAACCGCGTGGTTTTCGAAGCCTCAGCGTGACTACACGAGACTCTACTTGGATCCGTTATCTATAGCTGCGCCGCAGTCGCATGTTAACCGTTAGCGAGCTACGATGACACGCGAGCCCATAAAGTGCTCTGCACTTAAAAAAGACCGCAGCAAGCCTTGTTCCCGCTTAACATCGCGTTAGCGTCTTACGATTATCGAGTGTTGAGAAGGTCATCCCAACCACCTATTGCACAGTTAAGCCAAATGCCAATGATGTGACAGCCAAAGCTGGATGGCTCATTCAGCTTGTGCCTCACCCCCAACCCATGTTATGGGAAACTAAAGTCTGACTCACTTCCTGTACTAATAAATTTGATTGATTGTATACGGTTTAACGCGCCGACGCAACGCAGGCGATGAGGCGCGCCGTAGTGGAGGGCTCCGGACTAATTTTGACCACCTGGGGATCTTTAACGTGCGCCGAAATCTCGTACACACGGGCGTTTTTGCTTTTCGCCTCCACCAGAAAAGCGGCCGCCGCGGCCGGGAATCGACCCCGCGACCTCGTGCTCAGCAGCACAACGCCTTAGCCACAGAGCCACCGCGGCGGGTTACTAATAAATTTCTCACGTTTCGTTACTTTTTTACTACCGTTTGATGACGTGATGCTTGGTTTATTGATAATTTTGGCAAACACTATCTACCCTGTTTCAGGCCAGTTTTTTACCCGCGTTACAGAACATGGCACTAAGAGAGCCGATGACTGCTGTGCAGTGCTGTCATGTAGATGTAATATATTTCCAACCTCGGAACTGAAAAAAAAAAAAAAAAAGCAGCTCACCACATGCGGTAGTGGAGCCACCTGTTTTGTAGGGTTTACTTGCTGAAGTTTGTCTTTTTATATCCGAGTAATCAGAAATTACCTGATGCATTTCTATTAGACTTCAATGTTCCCACCTCATCATTCTCTTCAGAAACCGTCTTAATGAGCTCTGATAAATTCATTTCGCGGTTCCCAACGTGATCTTCTAGGTCGTAGCGTGGAAAAATTTATAGATTTTGCCCGCCTATCAACAGCTTCTAGTCTTGCCACGAGTGGTATTGGCTTGTCCACGGGAGCAACGTATGCTGGTACAGGCCAACTTGTTCGAAGTGCAGAGCACTTTAGGGGCTCACTTCGTCATCGTATCTCGCTCGATGGACCGAAGTAGAACCACACGGCGTTGCGTTGTCGCGGCGTAACCCAGAGGCTTCTAAAGCAAAGTGGTTTATATAAGCATCCGAACCCCGTGAACCCCCAGTGCTTGTAATACATCTCCCCTTTGTTTAGCGCAAATAAAATTGCAGGTATATTTGAGACAAAATATACGTAATTAACCGGCATTTAGTTAGGAACGCTCGTTGGGTTGGTTTTTACGATAGTCAGCGAAAAAAAGTGGCACTGCAATGCCGGCACGTGCAGCAGGAAATGCAAGCACAAAAAGAACAGAACTCCCGCTGGCGCAGTTTCAAGCAGGAGGCCCGCGTGCACTGCGAAACCGGGAAATTTGAAATGCATTGGTGGGGTGGGCGTAGCAGTGAGGGGATAACGGCGCTACAGCCTATTATGGCGAATCCCTGCTCTGCACTTCCGACAGCTTTCACATTGCCTACACATGCTGTACCATGAAAGAAGGTCAGCTGCGACGCTGCCTCTCAGTAGAAACCTCTGCTACTTCGACTGCCGAGTCCTGAATAGCGTTAGGTTGCTTGCTTGACTTTACACTGCAGTGCACCTAGCATACCAGGATTGTAGGAATCTTTTCGCGGATACTGTGGCATCTTTCACCCTGCTGATGGGTAGACTTGGAAGGTGTGATTTTTTTGTATCGGTTACTCAATTCCACCTTTGCCTGTGAAAAGCTCTTTGCAGTTGGGATTGTTTTCGGCGTGAAAATGAGAGAACAGGATGGAACACAACCGTAAAGCAGTGTTTCAATCCTTGTCATTGTTCTTACTGTACTGAGGCAAGAGTGAGAAGGTCGCTAGAATGAGCGAGAAGTGAGCCAAGAAAGCTCGAGATATAACCCGATTCTGGTGGCCATTGGGATGGCCATTCAGGCTTTAATGAACCTCCTCGACATCACCGCAGGCCATGACCACCGGCTCCTGGCGGAGGTGTGCGAAGGGCAGGAAGAGACGCGCCAGGGCAAGGCCGCCACCATTGAGCCGCGTAGTGCCGAAGTACGGGAACTGCACGAACCGCTGGGCCCACCGCCTGAACTGGTGAGTCTATTTTAAAGCTTTTCATTATAGCTCGCTTGGGAATCGTTCTGGGATGGACCACGTGTATGCAGCGTTAATAATTAAGCCTAGTCCAATTGAACGCGATAATGGTAGATTTGGGGTGTCCAGCTTACACTGAACTTCAGCTGACGCAGAAAAAGGGAAGGGGGGAGCTGTTCTCCAGTTCCTGCAAGCGTAATGGTACCCATTCGTCGTAATATGAACAGATGCTCACGGACATTATGAGCGCAATCGTGCTCCCCTTATTTTTATTTATTTTGACTTCATGTTTTTTACCGCCACGTTCGCTCTTTTCCCGTTCTCCTCCGTAGTCGAAGTCGGCACTCTCGGTCCTTGAGCAGGACAGTGTGCTTCGCACAAAGGCTGCAGAGCTGAACCTGCTCAAGGCCCAGCGCAAGGACGACCACCGCAGGCTGCGTGCGGAAGAGGCCGAGCTGCGGGCGAAGCTGGGCGCTGCCCCCGACGCACAGCCGGGGTGCTACCCACCCCACCGGTGGACGAGCTGCTCCAGATGAGCCGAAACATAGCCAGGCTGACAGAAGAAACGGTTAGGTCCGCGCGCCAGCTGTTCTTGCACAGTAAGGTCTGTTGGGAGGGCCATTTTGTGCCTTAGTTCGCCCGCCGCGGTGAACGAAAATTCGGAAGCATATAGCCACAGCGCATACTCTGAAGGTAATCCCGTGGTTCACCTTCACCACAACGCCCTCGACTGACCAATAAATGTTTTGGCGAATAATGATGTCGAGCATGCGATTTGACTCAAAATCTCAGTCGCCTTCGCTGTGGCACCACGCAATGCAAGCATGACGTTCTGCAATGTGCAGTGGCACGGCGCAGATCGTCTGTTTGAGTATTGGTATGCACGCTGCTGTCAATCGACGAATTGGCTTTGTTTTCGGCACGGATTGGTCATTCGGATGCATTGAGGTGAAGCTGAACCACGGGCTTACCATAAAGTACACGTTATTAAACAGTGTAGATTTAACGGCATTTTGCAACCCGCTTTGGGCAGTGCAAATAAACCGGCGCGACGTTTAGATTGCACTGCCAGGAATACCTCAGCCAAATATTACACTTGCACGTGAAGCGGTAAGCTCGCAAATCGCTGTGAAAAACGTGGAAAAACCAATCGCGCTCTCTTCAATTTCCCCCATTATGCACCACTGTAATTATGCTATTACAGCGGTGGCTGTCCTATTGGCTGTTCCCCACGGTCTATTTCTCGCATTTCGTAATGGCGATCCGCCGTCGTCGGCACTGTGCGCCTTTCATCTAACGGCCGTGGCACTGTGCGCCAACCCCTTCTATGCCTGAACCTGTGCGAACAGTTTCGGCTTTTCTTTTGTGTTTTGAGGGCGCGTGGAGTTTGAGGGACAACTAAATACTTCCCTTTCAACCAGACCACTCGACAACAAACGTTTATTGCTTCAGAAACGCCCAACCAGTCTGAGCGCCCGCTCGCGAGTAGGCATCAATGCCTGCTTTTTTTGCACCACAGCGGAAATATAACTCTCTACGTTGCGAGGAAAAAGAGAAAACTCCTCGGCCTGATATATCGAAGGCAGCTGAAGAGACGTCCCCGAGCCTCCCCCTCTCCGAGAAAGAGCACGCAGCTTTCGTCACCTAGTTCGCGGTCGAGTTAAGAGGGAACGATTATGCGCGATTTTCACCTCGCGTAGCTGCGGTGGTAGTGCATGGATTTTTTTATAATTCTTGAGGGAGGGTATTGCTGGCACAATAAACTTTACCCCGAAATACATTTTGAGAAATAGGTGGTAAGGGCTGCAGGGCCTATTTAACAAACTGCTCTTTGCGGCTCATGTTTCTTAGTCCGGGCTTGCAGGAGGGGTGCGAGCAGCATGCTCGGTATGTTAAGCATGTGGTGTGTACGTGTGTGCAGATCGGGCGGGGCATCGGCTGCACCCGCAGCAGAGAAGTCTGGCTGGAGGGCACCCCCCAACAGGGTGGCCAGCGCCACGGGTGTCCATATGGTGAGGACGTGGTGCCTGTGTGCGTGCGCCTGCAGTTCGCGGGATGCGTCGAGTGCGCCTGCCGCACCGGATCCTGCAGCTACGGAGCACCCCCCAACGGGGTGGCCAGCACCTATGCTGGCGGAACGACGGGGCCAGCGACAATGCCGCCGCCGCTGCAGCGGACGTTGTTCCGACAGCATCCATGCTGGCCAGCACGAATGCTGGCAACCATGGATGCTGGCGGAACACAACGGGGCCGTGGACACTAACAACGCCGCTGCCGCTGCAGTGAACGTTGTTCTGCCAGCATTCGTGCTGGCCAGCTCGGATGCTGGCCAGCGCGAATGCTGGCGGAACAACAACGGGGCCGGGGACAATGACGCCACCGCCGCCGCTGCAGCGCACGTTGGCGGAACAACGGGGCAGGGGACAGCAACAACGTCACTGCCGCTGCAGCGGACGATGACCCCTGGCCACCAGGAGACCAGCGAGAAGACGAACGAGGAGGAGGGAAAGGACAAGGCGTACGCACGCCGCGCCCTACGAACCCAAGAATGGGGACATAAATAAGAAGTACAACTACACGCTGGCCAGCACGGATGCTGGCGGAACAACGGGGCAGGAGACAACTGCTGCTGCAGCGGACGATGACCCCCTGGCCACCAGTAGACCAGCGAGAAGACGAGCGAGGAGGATAGAGAGGACTAGTCGCTCCTCACGCCGCGCACTACGTACGCGTTAATGGGGGCATAAATAAAAGTCCAACTACGCCGCACTTCGGCTGCGTGGACATAGTGTGTGGCAACTAATTACTAGCGCAACTTACGGTAGTTCGCTTCGCGTTCTCGCCTTTGGAGTCGGGATATGCTGGTGCAGACCACTCGAATAGCACCCAATCGTCACTCGTCTCCCCTTTTCAGCTTGTCCTCGCAAAATTCCCGAAAATGTTGGCATGAAGGTGGCTATTTTTCCATCCGGAGGCTTCGCCCTTCACGAGGGACCGATCCGACTGGTTTGAGCCTGCAACGGTGACGCATCACAAGAGCACCGGTTTGGGAAGCCGGTCTGAAGCTGCGCAATCGTCGCTAGTAGTATAAACGCGCACAGCCTTCGCCAATGGCTGACTCCGCTAGCGATCAAACATGCGCTTATTAACAGCGAAGCTGTTCGCCAATTATTTTTCCCGTCCGCAGTTCAAAATACCAACAAAATGTCGAGCGTACGTGAGCGCGTACATCGCGGCGACCCCCCAGCGTCCCCGGCGCACGTTTGTCAACCAAGCATACCCGATTGGCCATGATTGGCAAAAAAAAATTCCAGAGTTCGCCGCAATCGCGGCAACACTTGCTATCGCAATCGAACTGCTCACGTCACTCGCGAGTTACGGCTCCGCTAGGAGTTATGCGGCTTAGAAGTGCGCCGGCTTGACGGGCCAAGGTGCGTGAGCGGTACCCTTTACGTCGAGCCGATACCGCCCGTCAGCAGCGAGTTGTGAGTCGCGATGTTTACCTTTACCGCTGCTAGACTGCCTTGCGGCGCTAGCGTTCGGGGACGGGTTTCGTGACAGAGAGGGGCGATCCCCTTTTAAGTGCCCTTGCGGCGACAGGGGCTTTAGACTGATCGGCAGCCAGCGCACGTGTTTTAAGACGCTGTAGTCTTTCTACGGCTATCAAACGCAAAAAAGTGTGCCTCTGTATGTATGTATGCCTGTCTTTCCTTCCAGTCAGCCGCCCGGCCAGAAGTTAAAACATTTATTGAGTGATACGTTTATATTGACACGGCCGGTCTCGACAGAGTGGAGTCCGGCCGTGATATTGGCGGTGAGCGCGACCACGGGCGGCGCTGCGAAGCGCGACTCCGTGACGTCGGCTGAGGGATTCTCGCATTCGTCGTCTGCTTCACTCGGGCTCGCTCTACCGGCTGCTTCTTTTCGCTCGGTTAACTTTTGATGCTTGTCCGCACCAGACTTTGCGTAACTTTTTATCATAATAAAAGACTTACAATCGCATACGCTAGCCCAAGGCGTGATTTAAACTATAGTTTTTTTTTTACACTGCTGCGGAAGAAACAATGACGGTGTCGCCCCATTCATTGCGGAGCCGGTCCTGTGCCGAGCGCGAAGAGTCGGAGCTAGGCGTCAGCTTCTGTATTCAACAACCAACCCTTCGAACAAAGGGAACAGCGAGAGTCTGATAACCGACAACAGTGAAAAGGCAAGATGAAAACAAATTCCAGATTTTTGGAGCTGTTGGCTTTTACTATTCACGGTAATCTTATTTACGGTAAAACAGCTTTTGCAACCTTGCCGAACGCTCGAAAGTATTGTATCACATCACTTTACGTTGTCATGGCGTGGCAGTATGCCGACATGCACTATGGGGCGCAAAAAATGTAGGTTGAGTTCTGAATAACCCACTGTGTTTGTAGGCGCGTGCACGTTTTATACTAGGCTTCTAACCTGCATGGAGGCTCATTGAGCAAAACGAGTCACGTGTACCGTAAAAATCCAGTAACAGTATGTTTGTTCAGACTTGGTGGGATATTTCTGTACATTTCCCGCAGCCATATCTTCCGAATATTCAGATATGCGTTATAGTAAAACTGCAGTCAAGGGGAGGAGGACGAGGTGGAGGAGAAACTTTTATTTAACAGTAAAATCAAGCTGGTTAGTAAGGGGGGGGGGGGGGGGGGTCTTTTCAGTTCAGGACAAGAAAGTAAGAGTAATTTTCTTCAATTCCAAATACAACCTCTCTTTACATCGCCCCTCGTACACTGGAACCCTCCATGCTGGATTTAATTGCACACTTTTCCCTAAAAAGCGGTCTAGCGCGAGCAGTCTAGAGTCGTGAGCCTGCTCTCCTCACCCCACGCGGCCTCTTCAGCATTCTTAAGGAGCCCACCTGTTTTGGGTCGAACTGTACGCATTTAAGATGTCCCAAGTTACAAACCCCCCACCTTCTACTTCCCCTTCCCCCACTTGACGTAGAGTCTTCCTGCCACAATAAAGGCTACCTCCTCCTCCTCATGGAACGCCATCTCGAATAGGCCAGGATTAGTTTTTTATGCCTGAAGGAGACGGAAAACAATAAAGAGCTGCTTGGAAATATTCACCGGTTTCGATTCTTGTTATACTGTAACCCGGCACGTATACTATTTATTGCGCTCGTTAGCGATTATATCAAGCCTTCAACACCGTAATCATGTTATAAGTGTTCGGTTGAGATGTAGTGCGTTACGATAACGATGGTTACGATGGAAATTCGGGGCCCAAAGGCCGCCTTCGAGTACCTTAAAAAACGTTGTCTGCGCCGTTTCGCGGGGGTGTAGCACAAACCTTGTCATTGCATTTGCATGTGAATAAACAACGCACGCTGCGAATATGCACCTTGTACGCAGCCATAAAGAAAGTCGAAAGTCAATTTGTGAAGAAGGTACTGTATGCCTTACAGCCCGAAGAAAATAGCCAAACGAACTTTGTGAGCTTCTCAAACATCCCCAAACCTTCTAATAAGACGTTTGTAACGGTGCAGAAAAATAATGCATATGGCACAGAAAAAACACTCATCTGATACAAGTCAACAACAACGAAAGAAATAGAAGACAGCAATTTCTTTGTTTTTTTTTTTTTTTTCCTGCTGTGCGATACGCGTTGTGGGCCTCACCTGTGCAATGCAGTGCCGCCTGCCAAGGTGCCCACCATGTGTTAGAGTGAGCCAAGCCGTAAGCGGCCGCGGCGGCCCTCGCCACGCGTGCGCAGTCACCCCGTGGAGACGAAGTAGCTCCTCAGAACGTGGTTTAATTCCGGGTAATCCACGGTACAGCAAACAGCCCTGGTATTACACTCCTAGCCCTGGGGCAGAGAGGGGGGTACCCGTCGACCGTACGCTTCAAGCCACAGAGCCCGACGCGCAGGGAGGGTAATCGGCAGCTGTTGGCCCAGTGGCGTAAGCCACCGAAGCGGTGCGGGTGATGGGCCCGGCTGTGACCGGAACCGACCACCAGACTGACTGAGAAATCCAACTCCCGGTACGTTCGCCGACCTCACGGAAGTGAGAAAACGGCGGTCGCTCAGGCCGAAGCGAGCGAGCAGCGTGCGAGCCCGAAGTACCTGTCGGAGTCGGCACTGTTGCGACCGAGGCAAGCAAACGTCGGAACGCGTTTACGTTCTCTCTAGGCTGGTCGGTTCCCAACTTCGGTTCAGCCACTATAGTGCCTAGAATATTCTAGGCACTATACAGCCACAGGCGACACCGGAACCTCAACTAGCTCAGCCGATGTTGGCCTATCATCGGAAGCATCAGCTGGGAGTGACAAGGGCTCTTTAGACACCTTGTAGTGCTTGTAGTTCCTAACAGTCACTACCTCGTCGCCCCTCACGCTTTCGGCGGCAGCCTCAGCACGCGAAGACCGAAGCGTGTTCCCCGTTCTCTTTTCTCACTGCCAGGACTACACTACAACGCTACAACCAGGCTGCCCCGTCTCAAAAGACAGCTCAGCCGCCCCAGACACCTGAATCTCTACGAGCTCGGCTGGCCGTTGCTCGAGGTCAGCTACCTGAGCTGGTGGCAGAACGGAATCGGCTTGCTCAGTGGCGAGATCGTCATGACTCCCAACTGAGCTGTGCAAACCGCTCGCTGCCTCGGCAGCAGGCTTTGCCACCACGTCGGTTGTTTCTGCACTACCGTCCGAAAGAACAACCTCTGTCTCAGCGGACTCGTGCGGCCTCTCGGTAACCTCATCGTTTACGCATTCCTCCGAAACATCGCTATCTCGCGAAGTGTTCACGTTCAAGTCGGTAGTCGTTCCCAAGGCCTCCCGTAAATTTGAACCGTCCGAACACTCTGCGGAGATCTCCAAAACAAACGCCGGCACATTATCGCACTCAGTGGACACGCACTGCCCTCTGCCGCCTCTGCCGACAGTCTGAGCTAACGCGCCTTCGTTGCCTTCGTTATCTCTCTCAGCAACCTTGTCGCGCTGCTGGGCCGCAATGGTCGCTTCCGACTCGCGCTCCCGAGCGCCTGCTACTGGCAGCGCTGGCATGGTGCTTTCCTCGCAAACGAGGTCTTTTTCGAGCAACTCAGGCTTCACTTCTTCCTGCTCGAGTTGAATCTCATGCTCTATTTTCTTGTTCTCCCGTTGGAGTCTCTCTCGCGCGAGCTCCTTTATTTCCCGTTCGAGGCGCTCGAGCTCGAGGTCATACCATCGCATCTTTTCCTCGTGCTGACGTTTTCTTTCCTCGCGTTCCTCACGCTGGCGCTCAGCCTCTGCCTCGGCGGCCTGACGTTTCGCGGTCTCCCTGCCATTGACCAGTTCAATGCATTCCGACAGCTCCTCATCGCCAGCCCCGACAGCGAGTATAGTCTGTATCAGCTCTGGCTTTCTCAGCGCGTCCGTAACATCCAAGCGCAACTCATGCAAGCTCCAACAACTGCGGTTTTTTCGACGCCTTCAAATTCATGGCCGGTCTAGAGTACTGCTTTCCCACTGCTCCAAAAATGTTTTGCACGAATAACCCACGCGACAAAAACACACGCCCTACCAGCTATCCTCAGAAGCCTGGTAAAACTCAGTGAAGGAAAGTCCCGCACTCACCCTTGACCGCCGTGAATTCTGCGAAGTCCGAAGCCGCCTCGACGTCCGTGGTGTTGGATCTCGCACCGCTGGCTCCAGGTGTTACGAAGTTGTCATCCCACCGCTGCCACCAGTTGTTGCGACCGAGCGGGGGCAACCGATCCGAGCTCTGTGGCCTCCGACATACGAGTGGTAGCGCGTACGATGCGAGCGGTCAGCCGCTGTTGCAGCCGTGAAGAAGTCCAGAAGCCGTAGGCTAACGTAACTGTTTACTTCATAGCGAGAGGTGAGCCGAAGCCAAAGAACAATGCCCCGACGGGCGAGGTTACAATACAGGACTCAAGCAGAGTAACAGCATGGATTCGCTGCTCAAACAGGAATGGTTTACAGCGATTGCGGGGTCTATTTATACCCAAAAGCGGTAACGGCCAAAAGGCCAACAAGCGGCAATAAGCCACGAACGTCGCAGACACACAACGCTCTTTCCAGAGTTCGTGACAGTCGGTAGCCTCGGCGCACGTTGAGTCCGAGAGAGGGGAGAGACGAGGACTCCGCTGAGTTCGCGGGGCCTCTGTGTCCTTGAACGGGTTGCGACGCGCCTCGCCGGGCCGGCAGCCGTTGGAGTTTGAAGCGCGTTGAAAGTGTCTGACTCGGCTTGTCGAAACTTGTCACCGACATGGTGGCGCCTGACGGCAGAAAGGCGCACGCAGTGGCTTCGCCGCACAGCCGAGGAGTCATGCGGGAAAGTACGGCGGTGCTGGCCGATTCGTAACAGCACCCAGCCAGTCTCTCCTGGATCCGACCGACGCGCGCGCCCGCCGCCGCGAGCCTTTCAGCGGGGCCACTACGTCACGCCCCACGTGGCCCACGGACCTGCGCGCATTGGTCAGCCCGTACCCCCTTGCAGGGAGAGGGCGCGAGGAGCTATCCTCGCCCCTCTGGGAGAGGGGATGGCGGGCTAGCGTGCTCGCGTAATTGGGAGTAGCCCCAATTAAGATCCCCACATCCCCCCTCCTTAAATGCCCTCGCCGACCTGGAAGCAGGCCGACTGCTACTAACAAAAGAACAATCTTCGTGCAAGTAACAAGGGTAGTGCCCATCAGCCTCTCCTCCAGCCCTCAACAATACACTTCATGCATTTCTCCGAACTAAGCTACCACTACTACTAAACACTTTAACACCATATGCAAAAATAACACTATACAAAAGAACGTTACAAAAGAGACTAAAACAGGTATAACTGCAAAGTACGACATGCATAATACAAACTACCACAAAAAAAAAAAACTAAACCATGTCAAACCGACAAAAGAAGGCTACATGCACAATTCGATGCACAAAAATAACTAACAAGTCAAAACTGCGAAATACTACAGGGGAAATAAACACTACAAGGAAGACAAACTACACAAGTTTGAATATCCCGAACATGAATTTTACCGGTGGAACCTTAATTCTGCATGCAAAACTCATTCCTATCTACACACACACACACTCACACACACGCACACACACACAACGTGGCACACATTTGCAACGAGGAAAAATAAATAAAATAACCGCCACTCGATAACGTTAACCAAATGGGGACGGAGAGCGTCTCTCACGGGGTTCCCAGATTGTTCGGCGCTCGGGGAGCGAATGGGGGCGAAAAGTTCTGGTTCGGCAAGCGTGCGTGGCCGTTTCTTCGGGGAGCAATGCCTGCTCACCCAAGAACGTCGCAAAACGCGTCGATGTCACTGAAGGGCTCACGAAGAAGTTGGAAAAGGGGGGGGCGGCAATGCCGGAACGGGCTCACTACTGCGTCGAGCAGACTTCGCGGACGGGCAGAAGAGCGAGAGTTGATTAGCCGTTGGAAGTCGCCGCAGCGCGTGACCCACGTTGGGCGCCAGAGAGGATGTGGGGATCTTAATTGGGGCTACTCCCAATTACGCGAGCATGCTAGCCCGTGATCCCCTCTCCCAGAGGGGCGAGGATAGCCCCTCGCGCCCTCTCCCTGCAAGGGGGTACGGGCTGACCAATGCGCGCCGGTCCGTGGGCCACGTGGGGCGTGACGTAGTGGCCCCCTGACCAAACATGTGGGCATCATATCCTATCCTCAATCCTTGACATTAGCATTAAGGAACAGAATAGAGTAATAGAATAACGCGCCGTCGTTATTCTCCCTGCCCTCGCGCAGCACCGAACTGCCCTGCCGAGAGACTCTGCCCACAACGGGTTCGAGAGCGAGCCACGACTCTCGCCGCGAGTGTACGTTGTCAGTCACTTCACATGGAAGCGATACATTTCACAGTACAGGGGTTTATTACGCGGACAACCAGGATACAAACACTACACTGCACTAAGCACCTAGCCCCTGGGGCATACAGCCGTCAGCGTGTGCCCAGCCCGTAGTCGGGCAGCAGTTAGCGTCCGCCGGCGTTGGCCGGCCGCAACGCTCGCTGATGTAGGGGAAGGGGGCTCTCTGTGGCCGCTACACATTTCAAGCCACTGGACTCGACCGGGTGGCATCGGCGCTCGTCCGCTGACCTTAGACGGCGCAACCGTCACATCGCGGACGCGGGAGCAACCCGCCAATGGGTGGAATATGCCCGCGGAGACTTGCCGGGCATCCTAGATAAACGCACTGACGCAAATCGAGGCATGCGCTAATCGACACGGTGGGTGCCGTGACCCATGGAAGTGGGAAACAACGGCCAATGCAAGAAACGGCCAAAAGTGGCCGAAGGGCATTTACGTACCGTGCGATCACTGCGCGTCCCAAAGGCGGTCTCTCCGGCGAGTCTCCTGCGCGCATCCCCCGTCGCCTCGTAGGGAGAGGAGGGAAGCGCGCGAGGATCGCCCTCGCCCCACCAAGGAGGAGGACGTCGCTAGCGCCTCCTCGCCCCGATTTGAGGGGCTTGGCCCCCACAGCGTGTAAGGACCCGCTACTTGGTGAGTAGCATTAGACTGTTGGAGTCGTCATAAGAGCATCTCAACAATAATACTTAAAGGAAGCCTACGCATTTTAAATACCTACCGAGGAGCTCTGAGTAGTGAAATTTGGCAAGTAAGCTAGAAACGAGGAGTTACACACGACGATCTGACCGATGCTCTGGCGAAAGTTGTTCTCTTTCTCCTTGTGTGTTGAAATCTTGTGCGTGATACAGCTTGAAATTATTCAGAGGTATCACGAGGTGGGAAAATAACTTAAATACTGGAAATGCGCTTTTTAATGCACCAAAGCATCAAAGCGGGCGAGTTGTAGCCCAGGCACCGCTGCCCCTCGCAAGCGGACGACAGCGGCGCGAATCCCTAAGCTGACGTCAGAGCCAGGGGGCGCCACTCAAACATCTCACCGCCAATAGGCATAACATTGTAAATCTAATAAATCTAATAAGACTCTCTATATTTGTCAACATTGTTCAACAAAAAGGTAATATTCAACAAAAAGTCAAGATTATACCGTTAGCTTCAATTGTGTGAAAACGTCGCCCGCACACAGCACGTAAACTGCTTTGGACAGTTTACAGCCGATCCACAGATGTTTAGCTACAGCTGAAGTGGCCTGCATTTGTTGGGACTTTATTCATTCAAAATTTCGAAAATGTCGCCATTTCCAGGGAAACGTACAAACGGGAGAGCGAAGAATTCCGGTGACGGATTAAAGCTTGCCTTGAGTATGGGGGCACTTCTATTGCAAAAAGACGTTTGGTGGGCAGAATGCGCACCTTAAAAAACGGGGACACGGGACAGGATCATTGAAAAAGGATTTGGAAAGACAGACATTTTGCAATGCCCGTCTTCTGAAACTACTCTTATTGGCTTGTGTCCTGCCGTGCATGCAGATTAAGGTCGATTCATTTTCGCAGGCGTGACACTGCCTTTAAACACGCTACTGAAAACTTTATTATAAAGGTAGTTTTAAAGAAAAATAGATACACCGTGCGGTGTCCAAAAGACAGTGAGTACGGTCGAGTATCCTAGATTTTAAGCCTTTTTTAAAGTTTGCGATAACATCTAGCGCTAGGTACATTCCCTTCGTTAATTCATCGCCGATTTGAACCCATGTGCCTTTATCTCTAAAACTGCCACCCGGGATCCTGGAGCGGTACCCCGGTGTGCCGAAATTAAAGACGTTGCGTTAATTTTGCTCTGCCAACGTTCTGCGCTTCAATTCGAATTAATTTTCGCAGCGTAGGGAAACTCCCTTGTACGTTTTTAATGCGTCAGTTTTCTTTGCCGAGTACCCAAGCGGAATCTCTCCGTAATACAAGATGTGTAATGTATCTGCACAAAAATGCGTAATTGAGGCAGTTAGAACATTCAGTCACTATGATAATGTAGATGGATATCTGGTGTAAAATAAGAAAGAAAAGAAAATGTGGAATGGAAAGGCGGTACAGTGTTAAAGTGATATTAGGCAATTTTTAGAACTTATGTACCATTTCGCTTTTTTGTGTTGTGTTCGGGCGAAAATTTAGCGTGCCAAAACTTTTTTTTTACTTAGTTTTAACGCGCCGACGCTACACAGGCGATGAGGCGCGCCGTAGTTGAGGGCTCCCGAATAATTTTGAACACACCGGGGATCTTTAACGTGCGCCGAAATCTCGAACACACGGGCATTTTTCGCTTTTCGCTTCCATCAGAAAAGCAGCCACCGCGGCTGGGAGTCGAACCTATCGCCCTTGGGCTCAGCTGCACAACGCCTTAGCCACTGAATCACTGCGGCGGGTCGTGCCAAAACTTACCAACTATTTTAGACGCGACGCATCTCTTGCTCTCGGGTATGTCCCTCCAGCGTCGTCGCGGCGTCCGCACACCACCTGCGCATGCGCAAACTCTCCTCCGTTCTTCTCGCCAACAGCTGTGTGCAACGCGCTCTCTCTGTCTCATTATTATAACAGCTGCGCGCGCTTCGCCGACGCTTCTCTCTCGCATTTGCTCTCGCTGCGCATGCGCAACTCTCCTCCGTTCGTCTCCTCTCCTTCAAGTGCTGAATATAAAGCGGTGAGTGCGCTGCGCCGGTTCAGTCAAGTGCGTTCGCTTGACTGCGCTTGACTTTGCTTGTGCTTAGGTTGACGACGACGACTCCGTTGCTTCTTCCGATGTAGTGCGATGGAAGCAACAGTCCCGTCAGCGAGTGGTTTGACACACGTTTGGCGCTCTTTGCCCTTAGTCGGCCTTGCGCCATTAAACTCTAAACATCATCAGAGTGGTTTGACACAATCGAGTACCAGCGTCAATCCAAACGCTGATGGCAACGTTACTTCAACTGAAGGCAAGGCTGCGAAGCGACGGGTACGTGCCACGCTGAACGTTTCACGCGATTTAGAGAATCAACCCAACGGAAACGCCCATACGACTCTACCTGCCCATTCTGCGACTCCGCCGTACAGAATGTGAATGTGCAGCATCTGTTGTGGACCTGCCCCGGACTGCATCAGATGCGATTACGGCACCTTCGTGCAACCGGCCTCCACCCTGGCCGCCCTCCAGACCTGCAGCGCTGGGTTCATGGACCATTTCATAGGCACCTTCTAGACTTTATACGAGAAGCAAACTTGTTCGTGCACCTGTGAATCGTGCACCGTTATGCCGCAGGGCAAACTTTCGAATAAAAAAAAAAAAAAAAGAAACGCCAATTGAACACCCCGATGCGTCGCATCATATCAGGGCTCCCTCGCGGGAAGATGGGCGTCATTTTTTCTTTTTGTTTTCATCGACCCGGGCATCACATCTTTCTGGTCACATGAATTTTTTTCCGAGGCTAGCGAGAACAAGATTAAAGCTGAACTTCGTTTTTACTTTAACAGTTTGCGATCTAAGTTCACTGAGCTGGAGAAACCGCACATTTTTTCGTAAAGTTAGTACAGCAGCTTTTTCGCTGTCGGTTTTGGAAGAGCGGTGATATGTCCGAGTAGGACGAGAAACTAGTGAGCTTTGTCAGGTGAGCTTTTGACCAATCAGCTTTCGACCTCGTAGATTCTGTCCGATTCCCCCAGTGACGCCATAGCATGTCTACTTTTGTGTTCGTAATTAATCTGGGGAGAGGGGGGCCTTATGAGTAATGAATGATTACGCGTGAAGATTCCTTACCACTTTTGGTAGCCCTTAAACAGAAATCTGCAGGAGCACCATCACAATTTCCTCGCTAATATAACTGATTGATTGATTGTGGGGTTTAACGCGCCGACGCAACGCAGGCGATGAGGCGCGCCGTAGTGGAGGGCTCCGGATTAATTTTGACCACCTGGGGATCTTTATCGTGCGCCGAAATCTCGTACACACGGGCGTTTTTGCTTTTCGCCTCCATCAGAAAAGCGGCCGCCGCGGCCGGGAATCGAACCCGCGACCTCGTGCTAATATAACTGTACCACCCTCCTTTTTGAACATTTTGTAACCAATGCTAACCATAAACTTGTTTGATCGTGCCGTTGTAGATAATGATGGCAAGCAGTCTCACGGCCGTCCGTTTCCACCAGTGGCGAACAGCATGCATTTTTTTCCGCAGCAAGACACGATTGAGAAATTGTGAGTGAGAGAATGTAATTTGTTTTTCGAGTGGTTAAGCGCTTTTCATCATTTTGTAGAAGGGGGAGGGTGGCAGAAGGGGAACTTTCCCTGGGTGGCCGGAGGAAGGGAGGAGCACACGTATACTTTCCCAGCGGGGGCGTCGCGTCGAGCCAAGAAACTTTCCGAAGAAAGCTACTACAGTTAAACCTGGATGTAACGAACCTCTATGTAACGAATTCCTGGATTTAAGAAAGTTTTCCAATTCCCCATTGCTAGCCCCATTGAAACCGACGTGTTTGCGACCTCTGTGTAACGAAGGCATGGCTACGGATAACCTTTGATGTATACATACGAATTCGCTATGCTGATACAGTCAAACGCCGCTACAACGAACGCTTCTACTACGAAATGGCCTGTACAACGAAGCATGCCATATGGTCTGGCCAGATTCCGGTGTTTCCTATGTATTGTGAACGCCACTACAGCGAATACCACTACAACGAATTTGCCTGTTTAACGAAGAAAACCATGCGCTCCCAATCGCTGAATTGTTGTTTGATAACGAATACGGCTAGCCTCACACGTGGTAACGCGCAGCAGCGAACCGAAGGGTATAGTGTACTAGTACACTATACGAAGGGGCTGCGTCGCCGCGGCCTGCTGCTGCCGCCGATGGCACTCGCTAATGCAAACGGCCGGACCAAGGTCACCCCGGGCCATCTTTTAAAGAGCTACAAAAATAAAAAGGGCGATAATGCCGCTGCACTGATGCTCAGGGATGTAGCCAGCGGGAGGAGGGATTTCGACCCCCCCCCCCCTTTCCCCCCTTTCCGAAATATTTTCCAGGCAGCGCGCGTAAGCGAGGGCTAGTGTTTCCTCCCACAAAACTCCTCCCCGGGAAGCCCACGTTTCCTTTTACGCAGCCAGAGAGGGGACGGTTCGCCTAATTGCGCCTTTGGCCCTCGGGGCGAAGAACACAATCACTGCGGGAGGGGCCCGACTGCGGTTACTCGCTCTTTTTAAGGCGTTGGCCTGGAGTTGAACCAGCTGTACCTTCGGCCTTTCTTGTGTCGACAGACGCCGAATAGACAAAATAGGAGCGCGGAAGACAGCGACAAACAATTTCCATGTTGCCTCTTAACTTCTAGGTTGGGTGGCCTTCCTTTTCTTCCGCTCCCTTCACTGTTTTTCTGCCGGCGGAAAAGCATTCTGGACCGAGTTTCGTCGTCGCAGCAGGGTCTACAGTGTAAGAAATAAAATGGGAAATGGCACAAAACAGGCACGGTACGTCGGCGTGGTCCCAAGTCCTGACTGGCTGTTCTGCTGTTCCGGAGCACTTGCACTTTTTAGCAAGAAGAAAGAAGGAAAAGGGCAATTGGTGTGCAAATTTGGGATGAAACGTGTATTTGAGATTTTTTTTTAGAATGACAGGGCGGCTGCGAGAAGGAAGGGACAAAGGGCAATAACAATTTGGAGGAGAGTTTTCGGAGGCGGCAGCAGAAAAACGAGTCAGCTAAGTGTGCGCATGCGCGAACTGCCTGACTGCGGAGAGAAGCGAGTCTGTTCCTGATCTGGTCGGTAGCGTGGTTGTTCGATTGCGCCGTGTTCATGTTGCAATGTCTTGGAATCGCGATGAGTGCAGGTAAAGGTGCAGGGACTAAAAAGCGACGACACTTCAGCCTCGATGAGAAGGTGAACATCATCAGGGACGTGCAGAGCGGCCGGAAAAAAAAAGGACGTAGCCGAGGAGTACGGTATCAGCGCATCGACCTTGTCGACGTTCCTTAAGGACAAAGAAAAGATACAGGAGCAAGTGGCACAACATAAAACTGACCCGTCAAGGAAGAGGATCCGTGCAGCCACATTTCAGGATGATGACGCCGCCGTCTACACGTGGTTTGCCGACGTGCAAGGAAGATTCCTGTCAGCGGGGCCGTTGCTGTGTCAGAAGGCCAAACAGTTTGCCTTCGCCCTCGGCGTGGATGAAGCGCACGTCAAAGCGACGAGCGGTTGGCCGAGAAGCTTTAAACAACGACATGGCATTGTTTTCAAGACTGTGGCTGGCGAAGAGGCCGACGCACCGCACGATATCGCCGACAATTGGCGTGAGTCCGAACTGCTGAGAGTGCTGCACGAGTACAAGCCGGAAGACACATTTAATGCCGACGAAACTGCTCTTTTTTATGAGTTGCAACCTCAGAAGACCCTGTGCGAGAAAACAGATCGCTGCAAAGGGGGAAAAAAGCCCAAGCAACGTCTGACTGTGCTGCTCTGCTGCAATGCAGCAGGGACTGAAAAGCTGAGGTCGGCAAAGCCACGATGCTTTAAGGGCGTGCGTAGCCTTCCTGCAGATTATGTTGCGAAAAAAAAAGGCCTGGATGACGGCGGACATTTTCCAAACCTGGCTTTTGCAACTGGAGAAAACAATGCGCCTTCAGAATCGCAAGATTGCTCTTCTCATCAACAACTGCGCCGCACACAACAAGATCCCGGTGCTAAATCACGTGGAAGTGATTTTTCTGCCGCCGAATTGAACGTCGGTGCTGCAGACATTGGACCAAGGGATCATACGGTCCGTTAAAGCCCGCTACCGCTCGATGATGCTGCAGCGAATTCTGCTCAACCTCGAACACAACACTGAAGGGCGAACTAGGATCAATGTCCGCCAGGCCATTGAAATGGTTACCGGCGCATGGTGGAAGGTGCCCGCCGGCTGGCGCAGTGCTGGCTTCACTGAAGCTGACGACACAGCCGATAGATGTGCCGACGATCGTGAGTCACCCATTTCGGCCACGGAGCTGCAGGAGTCCATAAACACGTACAGTGCGTGTTGGGACGCCGCATTGGTTGTGACGGCCGGCGATTACGTCTCGGTGGACGACCAGGTCCTAATTTGCTCTGACCTTACAACTGACGACATCGTGGAGGCCATCATAGAGAAAAGGGATGCCACAAATGACCAGGCGAGTAGCGATGAAGAGCTTGCAGAGGAGCCAAGCGTTCTGACTACCCGCGAAGCGATAGCGGCATTTGAAGCGCTACAGATACATATCTGGTCACTCCATATATATCTCGTCACTCCATATATATCTCGTCACTCCATGATCTCGCGCCGCAGCATGCCGTGAACCTCGATAGCATCAGGTCGGTGGTGGTTGCGCATTCAGTACGTCATACTACTGTTCAGAAGAAAATTGTTGTCTTTTTTTCGCCTATTGGAGTTTCAGTCTGATGTAAATATAAACATATAGGTTCGCTGCTAATTCTAATGATTTGCTTACTTTATTCCACTAACTACGGTAAAATGCATTCGCATTTTTCAGTTATTGCAAACTACAACAGCCTGCCCGATGAAATTGAAGCGCTATCATCTTTATCATCATTTAAAAGGCTTCTTAAAAAGTTTCTTCTAGAGTGCTGAATGGTACATAGCAGTCATAGCGAAATTTTTTGTGTATTTTTGAGTATTATTCGTTGCACTTTCGCGTATTGTTTTTTCTCGCTGAATGTATGTTTGTAGTGCTGCAGTGGGTTTTTATCAATTTATGTTACATTTCACTTTAATTCCTTCTTTTCCTTTTTGCTTCATCGTGTTTTCTCATACTGAGTGAATGTAATTATGCCTGCTTTTGTTTCTTGCGGCATAGGGTGTTTAGAAATTTCACCTAGATTTGCGGTTTAATGTTTTCTATCTCATGAAAATTCCTTAGTGTTCTTTTGAATACTACTATAGTTTTACATGTATAATATTGCGGTTCCTGTTATTCTATTTGTCCTTTTTTTTCTCCCCCTTCGAGTCCGCCCTTATTTTGTATTGCTATATTGTCAATATTTTTTATAATTTACATTACTACTCTGCAATGCATATACCTCAATAATATGTCAGTGTATAACATCATTCCAGCAGCTTTCGCTGTGTTTTATTCTTCTATGTAATATTTACCCGAGGGTCCTGGTGCAGTCTCGACTATGGGACACTCGTCTGTATAAGTTTGCTTTGTAACCTTCATCTTCTTGTAAGATTGAATAAACTTCTGCTTCTTATATATGCTTATCTGCTTTATAGGGTGTCAATTTAGTGCGTGACGCGTATAGCGAAGTGACGTGTATAACGAACAATTACGACGGCCCCGCACGCTTCGTTATACAAGCGTTTGACTGTAAGTCATTGTTTTTTGCACTTTTTCTGAAAAGTCGGCTGGAGATATGCGCTCATTTAGCGAACTTTGCCCGCACCGAAAACTATACCGTGCGTTTCCAGTGTGAGTGCGGTGTCGGTTAGGTGCTACGCCCACCTGTCAGTGTGTACTTGCGCGTCTCCGCTATCATAGGTTCGTCGGTAATGAGTTCTGCTGTCAGAAAACCAGAAGTTTTGTCTCTTATAGACAGGCTCGCAATTTCAGGTGCCGTCTCCGCCGGCAAGAAAGATCAACGTTGTCGACCGATACAGTATACTAGAAAAAGTTTGAGTGCGGCAAAGATCATCAAGGACGCGAAAAGGCGCCCTTTCAGCATACGTTTGGTTCTTGAAACTTGTTAAGGCACCGAAGAGTGTCAAAAGGCAAAATTGATACTTAAGTTACGTTTGCAAATACTGGGGTAAGTGACCTTGATTCTTTGGAGTGCCGTTTTTTTCAAGGGAGAGTTCACTGTCCATGATGTCTAGCATTGTGATTTATTTTCTGCTTCATTTACGGACGCCTTAACTCGAAACCTGTATGTAACGCGAACCTAAATGTAACGAAAAATTGCGAATTTTCATCAACGTACGAATTTTCATCAGCTGTACGACTTTTCCTGGCCAACTAGGTCGGGAATGTCATTGCGATCGTGGATCGCCTTGTACAGTTTGCTCAAGAACCACTGTCACGAAAAGATGTTGAGGCTTTGATATCAGTTTTTCGTTCAACTGTGGTGTCAAGACAAAAACGAAGGCCCGACATAACTATCATAGTCGTATCACTGCATGGCTAAACAACTTGTCTTGCAGTGAAGTTTTGCGTGCCCTGAAATGAATACGAATGTTACTGTTTTATTTAGTGCACGTGAAAAAACGTACACAAAAGTTGCATTATATCTTAAACATTAAGTGTTGATACTTATAAATAATAAGCGCCTTCGCCCCAAAATTATTTCTGTATGTCCGGAATTTTAATATATTCCCTTGCAGTCGCAGCTTGCAGACAAAACGCGAATGTCTGCCAGGCGTCAGGTCACAAAGAGCAGGCCAGGCAATGTGAGACACAGCGACACAGCAATGCGAGACACAGGGCGCACTATCAACGCGTAATTCTCTGGTGCGAACGGAATTCAATTTGCGTCTTGACCAAAAGATGCCCCGCTGCCGCTAATTGTCTCTGTCTTTTAGCAGACATAAAATTAGTACTGGTAAATAGCTTATGTAGAGCGTGGAACGCAGGTAGAAAGCCCACACTTCGAAATGAGTGGCCCGAAAGCCGGCGTCCCGCTGTCCGCGATCGCCGCGACCAGTCCCAAAACAGTGGCGCCGCTGGGGCAGGGATGGGCTCTAGCCGCCATCACGCATGGCCTCCGAGATCTCGCACGCGCGCGGGGTGATCTCAGAGGCCATGCCTCACGCCGCTTTGAGGGCACGCGGTAGGCCGCACATTCTAGCGCACTGTAGTAGTAGTAGTAGTAACTTTATTTTGCCCAAAAGTTGTGGTGATTGCACCACTGAGCTGTTCGCTCAGTCGTCTAGACAGCGGGGCTCCCGGTGTTTTTGGAGCTCGGTGTCTTCAGCCAACTGGGCGCGGGCTTCTTGCACGTGGGAAGCTGGGATGGCAGCCTCCCACTCTGTTAAGGATGATATGTTATGAAGGATATGATTTCTTCTACGTGATGCGGGTATTCATGGACATGACCAAATGATGTGGTGAAGTGATGCTCGTTCCACAGAACACAAGGGGCAAGCGTCCTTATATTCGCCAGGATATATGATGGACATGAGATGTGGAGTGGGGAATGATAATGTTTGGAGCTGCCTGAGAAGGACTGCATGCCTTCGACTTAGCGATGGATGTGGTGGTGGAAAAATTGCCCGATCCTGGCGGAAATGGTCAAGAATATCGCCGAAAGTATGGAGGCGGTCTTTATAGCCGAAAGGTTGCGGGATATCTTCAGGGTTCCTATGAGGCTCTCGGCGAACCATATCTCGAGCAGTCTCATTGGCTCTCTCATTTCCCATCAGGCCAGAATGTGCCGGTGACCAGATGATGCGGAAGGTCCGGCTATGAGGTGTGGGCCCTTGCGAGAGGTTTGCCAAGGTTCTAGATGATACCCTGCCGTTTAAAAAATTTAGTACGGCCGATTTAGAATCGGTTATGATGTTAAGATGCGGAGACCGGCTGTGGGCTATGGCTAGACCGATTGCCATTTCCTCTGCCTCTGTGCAGGAAGTGCAGCTTACAGATGCTGTAGCGATGGGGATCCCCTTGGAGTCGACCACCGGTAGTACCGATGCGTTCCTGTCTTGATATGGGGCGGCATCGGTGTATACCACAGGAGACCCCGGTGGGTGTTGTTTGGCAAGGGCCTTCGCTCTTGCCTCACGGCGTTCCGCACATCAGTGCGCTTTTCATCCATAGGCCGTGGTTATCTCTATCTCTATGGGTACGGCCGTGTCGCAAGCGTGGCGCCGGGGCGCCGTCGCGCCGCCGGCAGCCGATCGCGGAGGCCGTGTCGCAAAAGGCCTAGTTCCTGCCTGCGGCCGCTGCGAGGGCCCGGCGCTGCGGGCCCGACCTGCTGTTGCGCGCGTTTCCCATTCCGCGGGCAAGCCATGCGCCGCGTGGTCTTCTTTTAGATGCGACGCATCTCTTGCTCTCGGGCATGTCCCTCCATTGGCGTTGTTGTTGTCGTCGCGGCGTCCGCACACCACCTGCGCATGCACAAACTCTCCTCCGTTCTTCTCGCCAACAGCTGTGTGCAACGCGCTCTCTCTGTATCATTATCATAACAGCTGTGCGAGCTTCGCTGACGCTTCTCTCTCGCATTTGCTCTCGCTGCGCATGCTTCCGTTCGTCTCCTCTCCTTCAAGTGCTGAATATAAAGCGGTGAGCGCGCTGCGCCGGTTCAGTCAAGTGCGTTCGCTTGACTGGGCTTGACGTTGCTTGTGCTTCGCTTGACGACGACGACTCCGTTGCTTCTTCCGATGTAGTGCGATGGAAGCAACAGTCCCGCCAGCGAGTGGTTTGACACAATCGAGTACCAGCGTCAATCCAAACGCTGATGGCAACGTTACTTCAACTGAAGACAAGGCTGCGAAGCGACGGGCACGTGACGCTGAACGTTTCACGCGATTTAGAGAATCAACCCAACGGAAATGCCAATTGAACAATTGAACCCCCCGATGCGTCGCATCATATCAGGGTTCCCTTGCGGGAAGATTGGCGTAATTTTTTTTTGTTTTCTCGCTAAAATCGCGGCTACTGGCGTACGCAAAAGAGGTGGGAAGAGGGGCGGGGTAGGAGGAAACCGACGAATCCACCAACATATGTTGCCCATCACCAAATTATGACTTTCAATCTTCCGATAATTTTTATTTGTGTCGGACGCTCCATAAATTAAGCGGCACCTATGTATGCTCACACAACGACGATGCGCCATTTTGCAATTTCTCTAAAAAATTACTGAAATAATTTGAAAATTAGACAGCACAGAATTACCCCTAATTTTTTATTATTATTTGAATAAATTGCTTGCGTTGGTTTTTCTGTTGTCTTGTTTTATTGTTTTTTATTTATTTTTGGTCCTTCATGTTATCCCTCCCCACTCTCCACAACTGAAATCCTGAGTACTTCACTATTGCGGGTGCAACAGATTCTCAGCAAAATTTTGCCAATTTTCCTTGCAGCGCATGCTTTATTCGCCTTGGCTAGTTTCAATATTTCGGGTTCGTATGCAGGTTTGGAGTACGTTGCTTAGCGGCATACCCTAATTGCCATAGGTTACGATTTAAAACTTCCACAGCGACTGTTAGGAGCCCTTTACAAGACACCGGTGGATAACAATCTGCGAACTGAAGGGCACCAGGTAGACTGGAAACGAGCTTATTTGGGGAGAAGCAATCATATCTCACAGAAATATGCATAAACTGCACGAGAGCTTGCTAGAAGCTAGCAAGTGGAGCATTGGGTAATTGCGCCAGATAATTTCACAATCCATTGCAGCGAACGCTAAAATCACAATTGTACCACTTGAATGCATAAATAATAAAATGTTCCTCAGTTCGAGCACCGAAAAAGAAATCATTTTTGACGTAATTGAAGCAGTCACGTTACTTTACTTGCGCTAAAAAGCGTTGTTAGCTTGGATAGCTTCATATTCTGGAGTGCTTCTTCGACAGCTTGTCTACGTAGCCCATGCACTTTTCATTGTCGTCTGTAACTCGAGTGGAGAAGTTAATTACAGGTATTTTGAGAAATCCCTCAGCAACAAAACTTCCTGACTTCCTTTTATGACTGTTGTCAACAATTTGAGGGCAGCTCAACACAGGCGTACGTGTGTTGACAGTAATGTGAGTAGCTGTACCACTTCAAAAACATTTCTGCGGTGTGGCGCGCGAATTGCTGCTATCTCGAAAAAGTTGAGGATACCTTCTAAAAGCGCGACAAACTATCACCTCCGGTAGACAAGCCTGCTTGTATTCCCTGGCCTCTCAAAAGCGTTTGTGTCGGCTTATCCGTGTTGCTCGTCGCCAGGAGCTTGGCATAAGATTCACATCCCAAGCCAGCTATCAGCACAACGATTTAACCACCAACCTAAGGCAAGTGAGAGCACGTCACTGGCCGCGCTGTAGCGGCAGAACATTCTTTCGTGTTCTTTAAATGTAACCGATAGTCCATGGCGACCACTGGTAGATTTGAAGGGGGGCGGTGAGGGCGGCCGCTCCTCCTATAGACGACTTGTTATAGCCCTCGATTAGGGATAATACGCTCAATGTCCCTCGCTCTATGAAGTAAGAAAATACCCTTGCTGATTAAATTGACCCTGCAACACTTTCGATAAGCGCTTTCACTCTTTCCTTCGCGTCTGGAGCCACTGCGAAAGCTATAGTTATCGCCAGCACGGAGCGGAACTGCGTGATTTGCTCGTCGCACCAGATACGCCTTCCATTCCTGCCTTGTTTTTGTGGCTTTTTTTTAAGTTGCTGTCGAAAAGCGTTCATTGCTGCAACTGCAGGGAAAACCGGCCAACAGCCGCTACATGGCCTTAGTGGCGCAATTCGAGCCGTCGAAGAACTTCAAGGCCGGAAAAGATAGAAAAAAAAGTTTGAGCGAGTTTCCAAGTTATTTGATGGGAATAGAGCAGTAATTTTTGGCTGAGGGACTTTGCGACCCCCTAATTTAAGTATTAAATGTGTTGGGCGACTACGTTCTGCAAGCATTTCAGATTTCAAAAAAAGTTGAGAAAAGTGTTGCAGGGTCCCTTTAAGGCTCTCATGCGCGCTATTTCCCTCGCTCGCTGAAGTGACAAAATGCCCTTGCTCTTTCAGGTTCCCTAAATAAAGCCACAAAGCAAAGATTTTAGTGATAGGAACTATGTAAAAGTCTTCGGGGATGCACAGAAAGCCGGCCCACTGCACCGTCATCCACTGGCATCGAGACATTGGTGGTACTACCACACTGCGTCAACTGCATGCTTGAAGCTACGGCTCCGTCAAGTCCGTTAATTCTAACCCCCAATTCAGGTTCAGCGACTGGAAGTAACATATGAAAATTAGTTAAATTTGATAAGTCAGCTATAATCGTTTTCCATGAGAGCCCTTTCATTATCCTTGTGGCTAACTTTTTGTAAGCGTGCGATCGTGAACTGACGCATAATTTATACAATTTTGCTTTGCTCGTTTGACGGACGGAAGCAGTGGTACGCGCATTCGCATTTAGTTTTCGTAGACATGTCCTTTATTTTAAAATTTATTGGCAGTATGCAATTTTAGGGGCAGGTGGTGACCAACGGGCGCAGCCCAGCAGGGATTGTAGCAGCACCTTCCATCAGGGCTTTTTGGATGGGGAGGGGGTGGGGGGAGGTCACGGCCGTTTCACGCCACCTCCCATTGATCAATAGAGAGGAGGGGATAAGGGGTTTTGGGAGCACGCCCACAAACAGGGGGGCACATCGATAAATGGACCTCTTAAAAAAAAGAAAAAACCGCGTTCCTCCTGTCTTGCCTTTGTAGGCAGTACACGTGTGAAAGCGGAAGAAATGACCCCGCGCCGGCGCCGGTGCCCGCGGAGGCCGCAGACGCGGCCGCGGAGACGCCAGCGCCATCTCTCGCCCCCGCCGCGGATCCTCCCGCGGCGAAGTGCGAGGAGGTGGCGCCGCTCGTCGGCACCCCAGCAAAGAAAGAACTGAAACTAAAGCGTGGCAAACTGTTCGCATGGCGACGCAGTGAAACATCCCCCTCGCGAGGGGCACGATCAAATGCAGTGCATTTCTGGGGGCGCACGACGTTAAGTAGTTTGCGTTACGTTAATGTTGTTGCACTTGTGGCAACTGCTGACGAGAGAGCGCTCGTCAGCAGTAATTTGAATGAGTCAACGATATAAGGCGCGTTCGTAGCGTCCCGTTCTGTGTCGGCTTTGTGGCGCAGTAGGTAGAGCACCATGTACATTGCGTTCCGCCCGCAGGGTCGAGGGATCGAAACCAGGCGCCGGATAGTATTTTCTTTTATATAGTGTAGGGGGAGGGGTGCGGACAACGACGGTGCGGACTACGACGGGACAACGCGGGTGACATCGTGAGTTACTGAAATGCTCTGCATTTAAAATTTCGGAGCGAACCGCTCCTCCGTTTACGCTCAAACTTTACACGAAGGTCGCATTTTGTGGTCTATTGTGTTTAACACCAACAAAACAAGTGACGCTAGCCTGCTTGTTTAAAAAAAATAGCTCCAATCCACGCTGTGAAGGTGGTTGGAAAGCAAAGCTTTAAACGATACCCACAACAATTGCCCATGCGACGTCACTTGAATTGACACACGTGGCTCTACAAAGAGTGAAAGCAGAGATTCTATCAGCCGTTACCTGGAATTCGCGGGCGCGGCGTCCCGAATGCAGCAGCAGCGTCGGCCGGGCTTTTATAATCGATATTTATATATATAATAACTTTTATAATCGATATTTATCAGATCCAGTTGCTCCTTTCGCATTTTGTAATACCTCTTAAAACACAACCGAATTGGTATTCACCAATTTAGAAATCGGAGTCCCAATCGCGGCAAGCAGTGCGCAAAAGGCAGCGTTTTTCTAGCGGCCGGATGCCGGAGGGTATGTCTGGCGGAGGAGGCGGTAATGCGCGGAAGGAAGGAAGGAAGGAAGGAAGGAAGGAAGGAAGGAAGGAAGGAAGGAAGGAAGGAAGGAAGGAACAGTACAGGAAAGGCAGGGAGCTTAACCAGAGAACCAGAGAACTGTCCGGTTGTCTACCTATACGCACGAGGATGGGGTACGGGAATTGAAAGGGAAAGAAAGGACAGCGGTGTATGTTAAGGGAGAGAAAATGAGAAAGAGCATGAGCCGTTTATTTAATAAGGTTATTTCGAGTGGATTGCGCCAACGTTTTTCTAGCCGTCCTAGAGAGGAGGTAGAGTGTACTAGAAAACTTCTAGTACACTCTAGAGGAGGCGGCCTGACGCGATTCCCGCCATCGCGGGGCTGCGTTTGCGGGTTGCGCTAGGAGAGCGAACGTCGTCTGCTAGCGGGGAGCGTTCCGCTCGTCATCTCAGGTTTTCGCCATCCGTGGCTGCTCACTGAAAGAAGAAGAAAAAAAAACTGTTCTCGGCAGTTGCTCGCCTTTTTGTTGCGCCTATTCCAGTTCGCGATTTATTTAAAACGGGTCGTATTATGCGAGGAGTAATGTGCGTACGCCCAGTGATTTTGAGCGGTGGCTAAAATATCAGGAATGACAGCTGTCTAAATGAATTTTCGCGTAACAGTGGCTGTCAAGCGTGCACACGTATTCGATCGCTTGCCATGCCAATCGCGAGAATTCATTGCAGCACGAGTGCTATTCCCTCACAGCCATGCGCAACAACTGCATGCTTTCCACCCGCGTAGCACAGTTTCTGAGCCACAGTAGGACGGCTGCCCGCTTCGAGTTAAGCGACTGTGCAACTCGAAACCATCTAGTCCGGCTAAGTTGTATTCTTCCATGCGGAGTTCTCAACGCTCATTCTGTTTATTTTAGAGAAATATTCGACATGGGCTTGCCAATACCATCTAATCGTATATTCATTAGCAAATCAAAACCAAGCCTTCTTTGCTTTCACAGACCACATAGACGTATTACACTGTCAAGTCCCATTTATTTACATGACAGCGGCTGCATATACTGCTTCAGTCCAACTATGCCACTGTCAAGTACTGTAAAATATCTTGGTTTAAATTTGATGAGACACCACCTTGAGAAACACACATTTTAACGAAGCAGCGAAGCGCTTGGGGGTATTGTTCCATTACCTATATTTTTGACAAGTTAAATTCGACAGCGTAATAAGAAAAATGGCATGAAAATCACTGGGAGAATCAATAGTAAGATACGGATTAATTGTCTATGTACAAGCCTCACAATACCGACTAAACATATTAAACCTCATATTAAAAATAAAATATCGCAGCATTTCATATGGAACGCACATTTACGGAGAGGGCAAGGATTTGATCATGCATCAACTCGAAATGCTGCTTGTCGATAAATAGTTCAACTTGGATGCGCTCAGAAAAACATTATTTTTCACATAACTTTAAACTTGACAACATGACACAAAGACCTCTGCGTCGTTTTGAAAAATACATAATTCCTCGCGTTTTCATTAATTATAAGAAAAGATCACGCCCCTACTGTGTACCTTCTCGCTTTAGCAAAGTCGAAGTAGACGCTACCCTTCCTAGTTTCAAAAAATCAAATTGATCCTCCAGTTATGGCTAACCCAAAATCCTGGGTGAACTAGACACCCGCACATTTGAACTGCTCCTGTCCATATCCTATTGGTTTTAGAGGAAGTTATTAAGCAAGAACACGGCCCGGAAATTTCACAGCACGAAATTTCAAAGCTCCTTACAATCACTACATCCCCCCTACCCCTCCTCGCTGTAGCTCAATCGAAGACCTTGAGGTTCTCAGTGCCGCGGGGTTATTTATTCTATGTAGTGGCAGCTGTTTTTCTTTCCGAGAATGAGCGCCACATGCCGAGAACGCCACAGCTTTCCGAGAATGAGTGTTCTCCGTGGCTGACGACCACCAGGCTGTGACTCGGGCCTCCCAGTAGCAGCCCCATGCGCCACACCTCAACTACCTCCGCACGTTTGGCAACGGAAAAACAAAAGTGGTCGTCGCTGTCATTGTTCCTTTCTTAGTTCGCGTATACCCACTCGGGGGATTGGCGAGGAATCGGTGGCTTTGACCGGCTAATGGACCAGGTTTACAAAATTAACAAAACTATGAACTCAAAACGCAAAAGTTGTAAAATGGTGCGTGCCACGTGACACCTGAACCTGTCACCCCGGTCCAGCGTGAGTGAAAGAAAGGTATCTGGTCGAATTAATTGGCGCCAGAAGACAGTCACGAAAGGAAAAAAAAAAAAAAAAAAAAGAGAGAGAGAGAGAGAGAGAGAGAGAGGAGAGAGAGAAGAGAGAGAGAGAGAGAGAGAGAGAGAGAGAGAGAGAGAGAGAGAGAGAGGAGAGAGAGAGAGAGAGAGAGAGAGAGAGAGAGAGAGAGAGAGAGAGACGGAAATACGATGTACTAGCTAGTGAAGGAGTTAATAAGTATCGCCAGGCTTTTGCCTCCATAGTGAGTAAGCACACTTAAGTGCCCCGAGGAATTTGTGTCCTCTTTAGAACGGAGGCCTTTTTTTTCTTACGGATAACTTAACCCCGTTTTTTCTTCCGCAAAATGTGCACTGAGGACACCCGCCTTAAAACCGATGTCCGCCAAGTGTATTACATCGTTGACTGTGGGGTTAGCATGCGAATTATGTGCATCGATTGTGAACGATGCGAGACAGCTCGCCTCGCAAAGTAAATACGACCCCATTGAAATCTCCCGCAGATGACTCTTCCCAGGGGGGCCTTGGTGAACTCCTTCATTCATTGTGTTCGCTGTGTACGACTTGATTCAGTCGCTTGAGAAAGAGCTAACTCATTTTTTAGCGCAGCTTATTTCCACGCAGTGTGTGTACGTTGCATATGTGGGACGAAAGATTGGGCATACATTATAGGTCGGTTGCAGTGAGCGCGCCGTTACACTAACGTGATCTAATGTGCAATTGTATCGCTAAGCTAGGGAGTCAAGTGAGGACGAGAAGAAAGCTAAGATGGTTAAGCGCTATGTTTTATAGCTTTTCAGCGCTAAGCTGAATTTGTTCCCTGTAAAACAAGTTTGTTTATTTTGAAATTTACGCTTTTGTGTAGAAAAGGTGTACACACAATGTTTAGACTATTTTGTGTACATGTTTCTACATGTACTCTATTTCTTCCAGGTAGCTGTTCCCACGGGCCCTCAGGGTAGCACGGTAGCTCCGGCTGATTTTCACCAGGTCTGGATGCACTGTCTCTCCCTGACCTCCGAAGCAATGTTCTGCAGCTCACTGAAGACACCTGAGGACTCGTTGACTAGCTGCCTCATCACCTTGTTGTAGAGCGAGGTATTCCAGCAGACATGGTGCAGGCTGCCAGCCCTCTTGCTACTACGTTCACGTTCATCAACTTGCGGGAACACCATGAGGGAGTTCCCGTTGCCCCATGCAAAGCCGACTCTGGATCCGTCAACGCAGGGTCGGGAATACGGCACTTGAAAGACCTTTCATCTTCAGAAAACGATGGCATGTCGTGCTACAGTAATTTCACGCGCACCACACTGCACAGCCGACAGAGGCACGCGGAACTTTGAAGTTTTTGTAACTCTACATGTTCCTGGTTAGTTTTTAACAATTAACCAAGCATTAAAAACTAGTATGACTCATTGATGCCATTTATCGTTTTAATAGAGAAAAGCAAGACGAAATCAAAAATAAAACCCTTAACCCGCAGTACTCCTGTGCATGAAATGCCCCGAGCTATATTCGTCGGGAAGGAAGTCGTCTGCTCCTCTGGCAGTGTCACTGTGTGCAGCGCCCCTTGAGGAATCAGCGCGCTTTCTGGAGAACATCGCTTGCGCTGCTTCATTAGGCCGAGCAGTGTGTCCAGCAGTGGAGGTCCACAGAACGTAGCGGCACTCCACCTTCCCTAAGACGTCCTTCAGGGTTTCCGAAAAGTCGTTTAAGCCTCTCTTGCGACCACTCTGCATGGAAACAAAAGAAAAGATGGATTACAAACTATACTAAAGACAAACTATACTAAAACTTTCCTAAACCGAACTCTACGGTGACTTCAATCCATGATTATATTTGCATTCCCAGATCCTGTATGCATAATGTACTATTATGCAATTTTAGTACTTTAAACAAACCACAGAGAATGAAAAGGGTTAACGTTAGACGGACAAATGAACCGTGCGCAAAATTAAAGGGGCCATAAAGAGGAAATACAACCTTGTTTAATTTGTAAGAACTAGGCTCCAGTACCTCACTAATTGCCATTACAGACATGAAAGAGGTATTTTAACAGCAAAAATGCTAGAAATATTCAAAAACTTCCAAATTTCCCGCTACGGTGACGTATTATGGGCAGGAGTAAGGTCATATGAACCAGTACTGGAAACACTTTTCAGCGTGTTAATTGCACGTCAGCATTGAAGTGATGCGATCAAACAGGACTTCAGGCTCCACTACAATCGCCAGTCATGTCTCTCAGCGATGGGTTAGTTCTGCCGGGCCGCCATCGCACAAAGGAGATCCTATGACGTCATAGAAAAGTTGCTGGAAAGTGGTTAGGGTGTTGCCACTGCTTTGCATGTTTTGTTTAATATCTCCACTATTTGTTCGAAGTTCGCGATAGATTTGTGTCATTATTCTCGTGAGAAATCACTCCTTCTAATGAACCAAACTTGTATTTTGTCTTCATGGTCCCTTTAATCGCCGCTGTACTAAAGCACCAAACGTGGGCTTTATCTTCAACAGGAAGTAGAGCGTGGCTGGTATGGTACTCTTCACTGCTCAATTATTTCGCGAATTGGCTGTGTTCACTGAATGTTTTTGTTTTCTATTGCAAGTAAGATTTGTCATGTTTCAAACGTAACAGATTAAGAACCCAAAGCGAATGACAAAATTTGTAGCCAATTAACCAATCAAAACAGAAAAACACGTCCAGTCAAGATAAGGCACTCATCGAATGACAAAATGTGTAGCCAATTTGCTACAACTTTTTTAGAATATAATTGAACTTTATTGTTGTCTCAGTAGGGTACATCTCTAAAATATAGGTAATACAGAAAGGATCCCAGATTAATATACTGTAGGGGGACGCCTTGTCATTGATACCATAATCAGAAGTAGATTAATTTCAGCTTCTAGCATGAAACGATACCTACTTTTATTGTGAAACATGGTGACGTAGCGCGGTAAAGACGGGACAAAAGTAGAGACCACACAGGACTATCGCTAGTAGTCACGCGTAAATGTGGGCTAGTTGGTTCGAACTGTGAAACAGTTCGAACCAACTAGCCCACATTTACGCGTTGATTACTTTTATTATTTGATTGATTGATTGTAGGGTTTAACGCGCCGACGC